>NC_049903.1:21991047-22003162 GCF_001411555.2 Juglans regia
CCTTATTAGAACTCTCCCAAATCTTCTGAAATATTCTAAACATTATCCTCAAATAACCATATCTAAATCTGACTTAATTAAGGGAAATATTAAAAATAAAATAGAGTCCTAATATAACTAGGAAAGTGGTGTTTCCTAGCTGTAACTTTCGTGCACTAGATCTCCCAAACGTTTGCAATTAAATCGCACATGATATGACCCCGCGGGAAAGGAATCCCTTGAACCCACAGTCAATTTGAAAACTCCCCAAGAAAGCCAAAATCAAGTCAAGGATGGAGAACCTAGACCCGATGAGAACTCGTTTCAAGAACCTAGATTATATTAAAATCTAGACCCGTTGAAGAACCCGTCTCAAGAACCCAGATTACAAAGGAGGAACGCCACAAAGGTTGTGATTTACCTTTGATAAGTTCAAAAGTTCAATTAAGAACAAGAGGAGTAAAACTCAACTCACAATGAATAAATTCATCAAATTTCATAAATTTCATAATCTGATTAAAATGAGGCTACATAGAGTATTTAAAGGAAAACCTAATGAAACCCTAGCCAAAATAAACCCCCATCTTCCAAAAGTACCCCTGGATGAACAGTGCCGAGGCTACAGTGCCGAGCTACAGTAACTCGGCTACAGTAACCCTAACCCTAGTTCAATAAAATAATAACTTTCCCAACATGCCCTTGCATAAGCCCCCTTAAGTGCTTCCCATAATAAACTCAATTATTCTAAACAAATAAAATAAGTTCTTTAAATTAATTAAATAAGTTGAAACCCTTCAAGAGCCCAAGCTTTTAAGTCTTGTCATTGCCATCTTTCATAGCTGATCAAATGAATTAAAACTGGATCTTCATCCTTCAAGCCCCATCTTGAATGTTGGGCTCTTGCTAAACTTGTCCCAAGTGGATTGCATCAATCATTGTATTGTCTCCTTGATCTTCTTGGCCCATCTGGAAGTTGTAAATGATCTTTAAGACTAGGCTCATCTTGGTTCCCATCATTCAAGTGGATTGCATCAATCATTGCATTGTCTCCTAGATCTTCTTGGCCCATCTGGAAGTTGTAAATGATCTTTAAGACTAGGCTAATCTTGGTTCCCATCATTCCCCCTCTCCTCAAAAGGATTCGACCTCGAATCTCCACCTGGATCAAAAGGAAAGTGGTTAGTACCATTGAAAATAGTAGAAATATGATACTTACCTGGAAGATCCATTAGATATGCATTTTCATTAATTTGTTCAAAAATTTGGACTAGTCCATCCAAGTTACCCATATCATCAACTGGTGAAAATTTAGTAGTAGCATGAACATTCCAATCATATGTAAACTCAATGAATGGCAAAGAATACTCCCACAAATGTTCATAAAGCACATCTAAAGTCTTCCTCGAACCAAAATGACCACTCCAATATGCAAACTCAATGAATGGCAAATAATACTCCCGCAAACGTTCATGCAACAAGTCAATGAATGGCAAATGATACTCCCATAAACGTTCATGCAACATTTCTGAAATCTTATTTTCACCAGAATGACCACTCCAATTATATGCAAAATTAATGAAATACAAATGATACTCCTGCAAACGTTCGTGTAACACGTCTTTGAAAGGCAAATGATATTTCCATAAACGTTCATGCAACACAACAAAAGTCTTCCTTACACCATGGTTACCCAACAAACCAGCATGTCCATCACACACAATCAACTTACGCATAAAACTAGTAGGCACACAAAATCTATTCATTCTAAACAAGTACCAATCTAGTTTATAGAACTTACCAAAAGATGCATTCTCACATGTTCCATACACACTAGCAAAATCATCATTATTAGCATGCAATTCCTTATCATATTCAAATCTCAACAATTTCGCATCTAAAATGAAGACAAGGACATACCTTCTTGCTAAAGCATCAACCACAAAATTTTTCATACCTTGTGTGTATTTGAATACATGAGGAAAAGTCTCAATACAATCCTCCCGCTTAGTATGCATTCTAGTCAACAACTTACCTTGTCCCTTTAAGTGTGTCAATGACTCTTGTTTTTCCAAGAAAGGTCGATTAAGAATTGTCGCACCTGGCATAAAATCAATGTAGTGCTCTATCTCCCTAAAAGGTGGCAATCCACAAAAGACACCACTAGGAAACATGACCTCATATCCCTGCAACAAAGAGACAACAATACTAGGCAAACATACGTCAAGTCCGTTAGGATTAAGACTCGCCTTAGCACAAAAACTCACTTTTCTCTTTGTTTTTCTCTCACTTTCTTCACACTCTCTTTTCTTTCCACTCTGTTTTTCTTTTTCACTCTCTTTTTCATAATTACTTTTCAACTCATTCTCTCTTTTGCTTAAGGTTTTAGTCTCACCCTCTTCTTTTTTCTCTCTCATTTTTCTGTCTTTCTCCATTTCGGTCTCACTGTTTCTTTTCTTCTCAATCTCACCTTCACTCTTTCTTTTCAGCACAATCTCACTTTCACTGTCACCTTCACTCTTACTATTAAGCTCATTCTCACTTTTTCTTGAGGTTTCAGCCTCACCCAAATCTTTTCCCTTTGGTGGTTCGGTCTTCTCCTTTGCTACAACTTGATCATTTTTGTCCCACTTTGGTTTCCAAGAAGTACTAGAAACCGAAGTATACCTTGATGTACCCTTTCCTTTTAGCCGTCTCTCCACCTTCATAGCCATGTGCACTATGTCCTCTACCTCCTCATAATGTTGCAACTCAACTACATTGGCTATCTCCCTATTCAACCCCCTCAAAAATCTTTTCATTATGGCCTCCCGATCCTCCACTACATTAGCCCGAATCATAGCCACCTCCATCTCCTTATGGTAGTCCTCTACACTCCTAGACCCCTGTATAAGATTTTGTAATTTTTTGTAGAGGTCTCTATAGTAGTGGCTAGGTACAAATCTCCGCCTCATGATAGCTTTCAACTCTCTCCATGTTTCTACAGGCCTCTCAAAATTCCTCCTCCTATTGGATACTAATTGATCCCACCAAATAATCGCATAATCAATGAACTCAATTACAGCCAACTTCATCTTTTTCTCCTCAGAGTAATTATGACAATCAAACACTAACTCTATTCTTTTCTCCCACTCTAAATAAACTTCAGGGTCAGTTCTACCTTGGAATGATGATATTTTCATTTTGATGCTTCCAAGGTTCTTATCTACTCTATCTCGACCCCCTGAGTTTGCCCTAAGGCCTCTTCCATGCCTAACTCTTCTATGTCTACCCAATCCAACTTCAGATGTTAGCACTTCCTCATCCTCACCATACTCTCCATTCTCATACCCATTCTTAATATTAGGCTCATGTCGCCTCCTATCTTTCTCTGCTTGCAGATTTCTAACCATTGCTTCTTGATTATCCATGCTATTCCTCACTTCACCTAACACCAAGTTCAACCGCTCAAACTCATGTTGCATGGCATGCAACACAAAGGATGAGTTATCTACTCGCCCCCTTGGTGATGAGCTACTCCGATGAGACATTACAAGGTGCTGCACAGAAGAATGTTAGTGGTAAAAAAGAAAACCTCACACACTCCCTTACGTGTTTCAACTCGAATAATGACACTCTACTCGTGTTTCACTCTTAATGGCTTTTTCCCGATAATAGTCTCACACTCTCTTGCCTTTTACCTCAATAGTTTTTCCACTCAAGTTCTTTTAGAACTAAATGAACTCAATCAAGACAAGGCAACCTTGTTTTATCCCAACTAGTAATTAGATTCAGGAAACAAGAACAAGAGAAACATGAAGGAATAAAAATGACACGAGAATCAATGAAGTTATACGAATGAAAGAGTAGCAATAAGACAAGATACCAACTTGAGTGATGTATGCAGCAGCCCCTTTGATGATAAGGTTCAATCAACAAATTTCTTTCTTTCTCATTGTTGTAACTATGTAGCAACTTTGAATATGCTACCTTCTCTTCTCTTCAACTTCTTCTTTTTTTTTTTTTTTGGAATTTTCTTTTCTTTTCTTTTCTTTTCCTTTCCTTTCTTTTCTTTTCTTTTCTTTTCCTTTCCTTTCTTTTCTTTTCTTTTCTTTTCTTTTCTCTAATTCATCCACAAACAGCAATATTCAATTGTGAAAACCAACCAATTGAATTCAAACACACAAACATGGACAATGAAATAGAAAAGAATCAATGGAACGACACTCCAAGCAATTGACAAACTTAGAGATGCAGGAAACCCTAGAATTTTGAAACCCTAGGTGATGCAAATTTCAGCCAAACCCAAAACCTTAAGAATTTCGGCAGCCTACTTTTTATTTCAATTTTTTTTTTTTTTGGCAACCCTAGAACAATGAAGCCCTAAAATTAAATTTAAGGATACTAAAATTAAAAGATAGAATCAGACCTGATTGGAAACCTTGCTCTGAATACCAAATGATATGAACCCGCGGGAAAGGAATCCCTTGAACCCACAGTCAATTTGAAAACTCCCCAAGAAAGCCAAAATCAAGTCAAGGATGGAGAACCTAGACCCGATGAGAACTCGTTTCAAGAACCTAGATTATATTAAAATCTAGACCCATTGAAGAACCCGTCTCAAGAACCCAGATTACAAAGGAGGAACGCCACAAAGGTTGTGATTTACCTTTGATAAGTTCAAAAGTTCAATTAAGAACAAGAGGAGTAAAACTCAACTTACAATGAATAAATTCATCAAATTTCATAAATTTCATGATCTGATTAAAATGAGGCTACATAGAGTATTTAAAGGAAAACCTAATGAAACCCTAGCCAAAATAAACCCCCATCTTCCAAAAGTACTCCTGGATGAACAGTGCCGAGGCTACAGTGCCGAGACTACAGTAACTCGGCTACAGTAACCCTAACCCTAGTTCAATAAAATAATAACTTTTCCAACATGCCCTTGCATAAGCCCCCTTAAGTGCTTCCCATAATAAACTCAATTATTCTAAACAAATAAAATAAGTTCTTTAAATGAATTAAATAAGTTGAAACCCTTCAAGAGCCCAAGCCTTTAAGTCTTGTCATTGCCATCTTTCATAGCTGATCAAATGAATTAAAACTGGATCTTCATCCTTCAAGCCCCATCTTGAATGTTGGGCTCTTACTAAACTTGTCCCAAGTGGATTGCATCAATCATTGCATTGTCTCCTTGATCTTCTTGGCCCATCTGGAAGTTGTAAATGATCTTTAAGACTAGGCTAATCTTGGTTCCCATCATTCAAGTGGATTGCATCAATCATTGCATTGTCTCCTTGATTTTCTTGGCCCATCTGGAAGTTGTAAATGATCTTTAAGACTAGGCTAATCTTGGTTCCCATCATTGGGTTACTGTAGCTGAGTACTGTAGCACGGCACTGTAGCCGCGGCACCGTTCATCCAGGGGCAATTTTGGAAGATGGGGGTTTATTTTGGCTAGGGTTTCATTAGGTTTTGCTTTAAATACTCTATGTAGCCTCATTCTAATCAGATTATGAAGTTTATGAAATTTGATGAATTTATTCATTGTGAGTTGAGTTTTACTCCTCTTGTTCTTAATTGAACTTTTGAACTTATCAAAGGTAAATCACAACCGGCCGAAACATCAAAAGAAAGAGAGAGAGAAAAAGAAAATAGAGAGGTGGTTGAGAGTCAAGCAAAAAGAGTGGGGGCAGAAGAGGAAAAAGAAAGGGAGATTTTAGAGAGAAATAGAAAGACAAAAGTGAGTTTTTATGCTAAGGCGAGTCTTAATCCTAATGAACTTGACGTATGTTTGCCTAGTATTGTTCACATTTGAATTGCACGATAAGGCTGAACGTTTTGAAACGTCAGTAGTGCAGGTGTGTCAACTTCAAGCTTGCTTTCGACCTTTATTCATCCAGTATATTTCAAAATTCGAAACATAAAATTTGTATATATTTGTCTTGAAGTTCCATAGTATCTTGAATCATCTCAATCGGAGCTCATATGAGAGAGTTATTCCCATATTATGAAGCGATGTCAAAACTGTCCAGAACCGCCAAATTAACTTCGTTTTGTATTTTACGACTCCATTTGCTTCCTAAATAAAAATATAATAATAATAAGTATATTTAGGCACCAAATAAGTATAAAAGGCTAAACATTAAGGGAGAAAAATATGACACTATGCATTCTCATCAACAATAAACAACAGAAACAAAGCATTTTGGAGAATAAGAATAACCTTATTGCTGCAACCACTACCTTTGATGGAATTTTATGCCTTTGAGAAATGTTGATCACGTTCAAAACCTACAGCTGCCCGTTGGTCGCACTGTTTATCCATGTTCCAACCCGAGAATCTAGGTATACCCGGACCAGGACCTGAGTTTCTAACACGGGTCAAAACCCAGACCAGGTTAGCCTGGGTTAGACTTGGGCCGGAACCCGGATGAATCCGAGTTTTTAAAAACTCAGATTTTTTTTTTGCATATAGAAATGTAAAGTTGGTCCTTGGGAACTCGAAAAGAGTCTTGGGAGTTGGGAAAAAGCAATTAAAACACACAAAGCCCCATCTCTATCATCTGCTGCTGCACTGAAAAGGGATTGCAAGCAGAAGCTGCATAACCCAAAGCCACGTTATCTGCTGCACTGAAAAGGGAGACGTAAGGACTTGTCTCATGTTTGCATTTCTATCGTTGTTGTCTTTCACCTTTGTCAAATTCTTTCCCGACATCCACTTCTTTGTCGCTATCAATGTAGAAGATGTGATCCGAGATTGAGTTCTTCATCTTCCTGTCTTAGATCCTTGACTCTGCAAAACTCGTACACATTAAAAAACCTTTCAACGGGTTGATTAGAGTTTGAACTCTGAGAATGGGTGAGAGATATGGGGTCGAGGGCATGGAAGAGAGACTGAAGAATGAGATTCAGTTGCAAAGAGTCGTTGGTCTCTGCCATTGTTGATGAACTTGAGGTTCCAATGATAAGGGAGACGAAATGCTTTTATTGGTGTTTTAATGGAGGAAACGAACGACCTAAGTCGAGAGAAGGAAGATAGAAACATGTACGTGGTTTCTGTGTTTGTTTAAAATTTTGAACTAACGCGGAAGGTCTAGAATTGCTTTTTGTTTGCGGATTGAATGCACAAGGAAAAGAAATCCGGGTACTGGATTTAAAACCGGGTTCCAGATTTAAAACCAGGTTCCGGATTTCAAACCCGCTATCTGGCCCAGATGTATCTGGGTATTGTTATGCGAGTACCGGCCCGGATTTAATCTTGGCCGAAACCCATAACCGGAACTCTGTTATTCGGGTTCCATACCGGGCCTGGATAAACAGCCTTACCCGTTGGGCAGAGCACCAGAAAGTAAGACACTAAAATGTAGATATGACATAAGACAAGTTGTCACTATATATTTAAAAATTCAATTCAAGAGGCATGAAAAATGTGATATAAACAAACTCTAATAACATTAACAATTGCATGAACAATTTTGTTCATCTACCCATAACATAACACAATACTATTAATAGAAAAAGATGTAAAAGCAACATCAAAACTGGATTAAAATAATAACATTCAATTATCTTCCAAAGATGTCTATGAAATCAACAAATGTTAACAACAACAAAGCACACATAAAAAATGAAATTACATAACGCCAATGAAAAATTACAACTCAGCAAAGCAACTAATCAAGCTCTAATGCACAAGCTAGTCACTAATGATATGAACCCGCGGGAACGGAATCCCTTAAACCTACAATCAATTTGAAAACTCTCCAAGAAAGCCAAAATCAAGTCAATGGATGGAGAACCTAGACCCGATGAGAACTCGTTTCAAGAACCTAGATTATATTAAAATCTAGACCCGTTGAAGAACCCGTCTCAAGAACCCAGATTACAAAGGAAGAACGCCACAAAGGTTGTGATTTACCTTTGATAAATTCAAAAGTTCAATTAAGAACAAGAGGAGTAAAACTCAACTCACAATGAATAAATTCATCAATTTCATAAACTTCATAAACTGATTAGAATGAGGCTACATAGAGTATTTAAAGCAAAACCTAATGAAACCCTAGCCAAAATAAATCGCCATCTTCCAAAAGTGCCCCTGGATGAACAGTGCCGCGGCTATAGTGCCGCGCTACAGTAACTCGGCTAAAGTAACCCTAACCCTAGTTCAATAAAATAATAACTTTTCCAACATGCCCTTACATAGGCATAAACCCAATTATTCTAAGCAAATAAAATAGCTCCTTGAAATTAATTAAATAAATTGAAAGCTTTCAAATGCCCAAAGCCTATAAGTCATGTTGTTGCCCTTTCCATAGCTTATGAAATGAATCAAAGTATAATCTTCATCGTTTAAGCCCTTGAACTTGTATTTGGTCCATCTGGAACTTGCAACATATCTTTAAGACTAGGCCCACATTGGTTCCCATCATTCCCCCTCTCCTCAAAAGGATTCGACCTCGAATCTCCACCTGGATCAAATGGAAAAATGTTAGTAACATTATCATTGATTTCATATGCATTGTCATTAATTTGTTCAAGAATTTGAGAACATCCATCCAAGCTACTCCTGTTGTCAATAGATAAAAACATTAAATCTAAAGGAGTAAATAGATTAAGTCTCTTTTCATCTTAGACCAACATAAATGTTCATGCAAAATGTCTAATATTTTCTTGACACCAGAATGACTACTCCAAATATATGCAAACTCAATGAAGGGCAAATGATAGTCCCATAAACGTTCATGCAACAGGTCAATGTATGGCAAATGATACTCCCACAAACGTTCCTGAAACACATATAAAGCTTTTTTTACAACACAATGACCACTCCATGATATGAACCCGTGGGAATGAATTCCCTTGAACCCACAATCAATTTGAAAACTCCTCAAGAAAGCCAAAATCAAGTCAAGGATGGAGAATCTAGACCCGATGAGAACTCGTTTCAAGAACCTAGATTATATTAAAATCTAGACCCGTTGAAGAACCCGTCTCAAGAACCCAGATTACAAAGGAGGAACGCCACAAAGGTTGTGATTTACCTTTGATAAGTTCAAGAGTTCAATCAAGAACAAGAGGAGAAAACTCAACTCACAAATAAAATTCAATATTGTCTAACTCTCAAATGAGGCTACAAAGAGTTTTTAAAGCCAAATCTAATCAAAACCCTAGCCAAAATAATGCCCCTTTTACCCAAAATTACCCTTGATGAACAGTAGCAGCTACAGTACGCGCGGCTACAGTAACCGGCCTTCCCAAAAACATAGTTCAAAAGAAATAAGACATGTGAGTCAAGCATCTTCAAGCCCACTTATTCTAAACTAATAAAATAAATCATTTAACCAAATTGGAAGCCTCCAATAACAATAGGCCGTATCTTTAAGTCATGCCTTCCATAGCTTGAATAAAGTGGATCAAAACTGGTTCTTCTTCTTTCAGACCCATCTTCAATGTTGGGCTCTTGCTGGCTTCATCCCAGGTGGATTGCACCAATCCTTGCATTGCTTCCTTGATCTTCTTGGCCCTTGATCTTGTAATTGGCCCATCTGGAACTTGCAAAGGATCTTTAAGAGTAGGCCCACCTTGGTTCCTATCACTCCAATTATATGAAAATTCGATGAATGACAAGCAATACTCCCACAAACGTTCATGCAACATGTTAATGAATAACAAATGATACTTCCACAAACATTCATGCAACACATCAATGAATGATAATTGATACTTCCACAAACGTTCATGCAACACGTCATTGAAAGGCAAATGATACTCCCACAAACATTCATGCAACACATCAATGAATGACAATTGATACTTCCACAAACGTTCATGCAACACGTCATTGAAAGGCAAATGATATTCCCACAAACGTTCATGCAACACAACAAAAGTCTTTCTTACACCATGGTTACCAAACAAACCACCATGTCCATCACACACAAGCAACTTACGCATAAAACTAGTAGGTACACAAAATCTATTCTTTCTAAATAAGTACCAATCTAGTTTATAGAATTTACCAAACGATGGTTTCTCACATGTTCCATACACACTAGCAAAGTCATCATCATTAGCATGCAATTCCTTATCATATTCAAGTTTCAATAATTTTGCATCTAAAATGAAGATAAGTACATACCTTCTTGCTAAAGCATCAACCACAAAAATTTCCATACCTTGTGTGTATTTGAATACATGAGGAAAAGTCTCAATACAATCCTCCCGCTTAGTACGCATTATAGTCAACAACTTGCCTTGTCCCTTTAAGTGTGTCAATGACTCATGTTCTTCCAAAAAAGGTCGGTTAGGAATTGTTGCACCTGACACAAAATCAATGTAGTGCTCTATCTCCCTAATGGGTGGCAATCCACTAAATACCCCACTTGGAAGTACGACCTCATATCCCTGCAACAAAGAGACAACAATACTAGGCAAACATACGTCAGGTTCGTTAGGATTAAATCTCGCCTTAGCATAAAACACACACTTTTCTCTTTGTTTTTCTCTCACTTTCTTCACAATCTCTTTTCTTTCCACTCTCTTTTTCTTTTTCACTCTTTTTTTCCCTTTCACTCTTTTTTCTTTTCACTCTCTTTTTTTCTGTCACTCTTTTTTTCTACATCTTTTTTTGTACTCTCGACCTCACAATTATTTTTCAACTCATTCTCTCTTGTGCTTGAGTTGAAAAATACCTTCTTCTTTTTTCTCTCTCATTTTTCTCCCTTTCTCCATTTCGGTCTCACTATTTCTTTTCTTCTCAATCTCATCTTCACTCTTGCTTTTCAGCTCAATCTCACTTTCACTCTTGCTTTTCAGCTCATTCTCACTTTCACTCTTGCTTGTTTGCTCAATCTCCTTTTCACTTTTTCTTTTTTGATCACTTTCATTTTCACTCTTTCTTTTTTGAGCAACCTCACTTTTCAATTTCAATTGGTCCCCATGGACATGTGTTGGAGTTAAAGGAGCAAGTTTGATTGTTTTTCCATCCTTTTCAAAATTGTACATGTTCCTTAACCCATCATGGATCACCTTCCTAT
Source organism: Juglans regia (assembly GCF_001411555.2). Taxonomy (NCBI): domain Eukaryota; kingdom Viridiplantae; phylum Streptophyta; class Magnoliopsida; order Fagales; family Juglandaceae; genus Juglans; species Juglans regia. The sequence continues at coordinate 22,002,045 of NC_049903.1, forward strand.
AACCTCCCCACAATCACTCAACCACTGCAACATGTATGGCCTAGGGTGTTTCAAGATAGGTAAATTCAATTTTTCAACTAAAGTGGTGCTAGCCAAATTAATACAACTCCTCAAATCAACGATCATACTACATACCTTGTTGTTGATGTGCCATCTAGTATGAAAAATGTTCTCACTCTGCTGCTCTATATCATCCATCTTAACTTTTGTATTGAGTGCATGTCTGGTAACAAGAGAATCACTATAGTCTTCATTCTCATACTCATTTTCAACACTAAACTCAGGATGCCTCCTATCTCCCCTGCCGTGAAGATTTCTAATTACCGCATCTTGATGATCTATCCTATCCCTCACTTCACCCAACACCAAGTTCAATTTCTCAAACTATTGTTGCATGGTTGCATTGTTGCATGGCTTGCAACAGAAGGGATGAGTTATGTACCATCCCCTTTGGTGATGAGTCACTCCTATGAGACATCATAATGTGCTGCACAAAAAGAATGTAAGTGAAAAACCTCACACACTCCCTTACGTGTTTACATTCGAATAATGGCACTCCACTCGTTTTTCACTCTTAATTGGTTTTTTCCAGATAATAGTCTCACACTCTCTTGCCTTTTACCTCAATAGTTTTCTCGCTCAAGTTCTTTAAGAACTAGTTGAACTAAATCAAGACAATACAACCTTGTATTATTCCAACTAGTAATAAAGATCCAAGAAACAATGAAGGAATAAATTGACATGAGATTCAAGGAATTTATACGAGGGAAAGAGTAATTATTAAAGAAGATACCAACTAGAAAGATGTATTCAGCTCCTATGAAGATAAAAGCTCAATCAACAAACACTTTCTTTCTCTTTGTTGTAACTATGTAACAACTTTGAATACACCACCTTCTCTTTTCTTCTTCTTCTTCTTTCTGTATTTTTTTTTTTTTTTTGAATTTGCTTTTCTTTTCTTTTCCTTTCCTTTCCTTTCCTTTTCTTTTCTCTAATTCAACCACAAACAGCAATATTCAATTGTGAAAACCAAACAATTGAATTCAAACACACAAGCATAGACAATGAAGTAGAAGACAATCAATGGAACGACACTCCAAGCAATTGACAAACTGATG
>NC_049903.1:22003262-22120497 GCF_001411555.2 Juglans regia
AAATGAAGACAATGACATACCTTCTTGCTAAAGCATCAACAACAAAATTTTCCATACCTTGTGTGTATTTGAATACATGAGGAAAAATCTCAATACAGTCCTCCCACTTAGCATGCATTCTACTCAACAACTTACCATGTCCCCTTATGTGTGTTAATGACTCATGTTCTTCAAAGAAAGGTCGGGTAGGAATTGTCGCACCTGGCACAAAATCAATGTAGTGCTCTATCTCCCTAATAAGTGGCAATCCACTAAACACAATGCTAGGAGTCATGACCTCAAATCCCTGCAACAAAAAGACAACAATACTAGGCAAACATACGTCAAGTTTGTTAGTATTAACACTCGGCTTATTATAAAAACTCACTTTTCTCTTTGTTTTTCTCTCATTTTCTTCACTCTCTCTTTTCTTTCCACTCTCTTTTTATTTTTCATTCTCTTTTTTCCTTTCACACCCTTTTTCCTTTTCACTCTCTTTTTTCCTGTCACTCTCTTTTTTTCTTTCACTCCCCTCTTTTTTTGAACTCTCGACCTCACAATTGTTTTTCAACTCATTCCCTATTTTTCTTGAGGTTTCAGCCTCACCCTCATCTTTTCCCTTAGGTGGTTCGATCTTCCCCTTTGTTACAACTTGATCATTTTTGTCCCACTTTGGTTTCCAAGAAGTACTAGAAACCAAAGTATTCCTTGATGTACCCTTTCATTTTAGCCGCCTCTCCACCTTCATAGCCATGTGCACCATGTCCTCTACCTCCTCATAATGTTGCAACTCAACTACATTGGCTATCTCCCTATTCAACCCCCTCAAAAATCTTTTCATTGTGGCCTCCCGATCCTCCACTACATTAGCCCGAATCATAGCCACCTCCATCTCCTTATGGTAGTCCTCTACACTCCTAGACCCCTGTATAAGATTTTGTAATTTTTGGTAGAGGTCTCTATAGTAGTGGCTAGGTACAAATCTCCGCCTCATGATAGCTTTTAACTCTCTCCATGTTTTTACAGGCCTCTCAAAATTCCTCCTCCTATTGGATACTAATTGATCCCACCAAATAATCGCATAATCAGTGAACTCAATTACAGCCAACTTCATCTTTTTCTCCTCAGAGTAATTATGACAATCAAACACTAACTCTATTCTTTTCTCCCACTCTAAATAAACTTCAGGGTCAGTTCTACCTTGGAATGATGGTATTTTCATTTTGATGCTCCCAAGGTTCTTATCTACTCTATCTCGACCCCCTGAGTTTGCCCTAAGGCCTCTTCCATGCCTAACTCCTCTATGTCCACCCAATCCAACTTCAAACGTTAAGCCTTCATCATCCTCCCCAAACTCTCCATTCTTATACCCATTCTCAATTCTAGGCTCACGTCGCCTCCTATCTCTCTCACCTTGCAGATTTCTAATCATTGCTTCTTGATTATCCATACTATGCCTCACTTCACCCAACACCAAGTTCAACCGCTCAAACTGTTGTTGCATGGCTTGCAACACAAATGATGAGTTATCTGCCACACCTTTTGGTGATGAGTCACGTCTATGAGACATCATAATATGTTGCACAAAAAGAATGTTAGAGGAAAACCTCACACACCCTTACGTGTTTACACTCGAATAATGACACTCTACTCGTGTTTCACTCTTGGTGGCTTTTTCTCGATAATAGTCTCATACACTCTTGCCTTTTACCTCAAGAGTTTTCCCACTCAAGTTCTATAAGAACTAATTGAACTCAATCAAGACAAAGCAACCTTGTTTTATCCCAACTAGTAATTTGGACCAAGAAACAAGAACAAGAGAAGCACGGAAGGAATAAAAATGACACAAGACTCAAGGAATTTATACGAGGGAAAGAGTAATTATAAAACATGATACCAACAAGAAATATGCATTCAGCTCCTATGATGATAAAAGCTCAATCAACAAATACTTTCTTTCTCTTTATTGTAACTATGTAGCAACTTTGAATATGCTACCTTCTCTTTTCTTCTTCTTCTTCTTACTGTTTTTTTTTTTTTTTTTTCGAATTTTCTTTTCTTTTCTTTTCTTTTCTCTAATTCAACCACAAACAGAAATATTCAATGGTGAAAACCAAGCAATTGAATTCAAACACACAAGCATGGACAATGAAGTAGAAGAGAATCAATGGAACGACACTCCAAGCAATTGACAAACTTAGAGATGCAGGAAACCCTAGAATTTTGAAACCCTAGGTGATGCAAATTTCAGCCAAACCCAAAACCCTAAGAATTTTGGCAGCCTTCTTTTTGTTTCTATTTTTTTTTTTTTGGCAACCCTAGAACAATGAAACCCTAGAATTAAATTTAAGAATGCTAAAATTAAAAGATAGAATCAGACCTGATTGGAAACCTTGCTCTGATACCAAATGATATGAACCCGCGGGAAAGGAATTCCCTTGAACCCACAATCAATTTGAAAACACCCCAGGAAAGCCAAAATCAAGTCAATAGATGGAGAACCTAGACCCGATGAGAACTCGTTTCAAGAACCTAGATTATATTAAAATCTAGACCCATTGAAGAACCCGTCTCAAGAACCCAGATTACAAAGGAGGAACGCCACAAAGGTTGTGATTTACCTTTGATAAGTTCAAAAGTTCAATTAAGAACAAGAGGAGATAAACTCAACTCACAATGAATAAATTCATCAAATTTCATAAACTTCATAATACTGATTAGAATGAGGCTACATAGAGTATTTAAAGCAAAACCTAATGAAACTCTAGCCAAAATAAACCTCCATCTTCCAAAAGTGCCCCTGGATGAACAGTGCCTCGGCTACAGTGCTGCGCTACAGTAACCCTAACCCTAGTTCAATAAAATAATAACTTTCCCAACATGCCCTTGCATAGGCCCCCTTAAGTGCTTCCCATAATAAACTCAATTATTCTAAACTAATAAAATAAGTTCTTTAAATGAATTAAATAAGTTGTAACCCTTCAAGAGCCCAAAGCCTTTAAGTCTTGTCGTTGCCCTCTTCCGTAGCTGATCAAATGAATTAAAACTGGATCTTCATCCTTCAAGCCCCATCTTGAATGTTGGGCTCTTGCTAAACTTGTCCCAAGTGGATTGCATCAATCATTGTATTGTCTCCTTGATCTTCTTGGCCCATCTGGAAGTTGTAAATGATCTTTAAGACTAGGCTCATCTTGGTTCCCATCATTCAAGTGGATTGCATCAATCATTGCATTGTCTCCTAGATCTTCTTGGCCCATCTGGAAGTTGTAAATGATCTTTAAGACTAGGCTAATCTTGGTTCCCATCATTCCCCCTCTCAAAAGGATTCGACCTCGAATCTCCACCTGGATCAAAAGGAAAGTGGTTAGTACCATTGAAAATAGTAGAAATATGATACTTACCTGGAAGATCCATTAGATATGCATTTTCATTAATTTGTTCAAAAATTTGGACTAGTCCATCCAAGTTACCCATATCATCAACTGGTGAAAATTTAGTAGTAGCATGAACATTCCAATCATATGTAAACTCAATGAATGACAAAGAATACTCCCACAAATGTTCATAAAGCACATCTAAAGTCTTCCTCGAACCAAAATGACCACTCCAATATGCAAACTCAATGAATGGCAAATAATACTCCCGCAAACGTTCATGCAATAAGTCAATGAATGGCAAATGATACTCCCATAAACGTTCATGCAACATTTCTGAAATCTTATTTTCACCAGAATGACCACTCCAATTATATGCAAAATTAATGAAATACAAATGATACTCCTGCAAACGTTCGTGTAACACGTCTTTGAAAGGCAAATGATATTTCCATAAACGTTCATGCAACACAACAAAAGTCTTCCTTACACCATGGTTACCCAACAAACCAGCATGTCCATCACACACAATCAACTTACGCATAAAACTAGTAGGCACACAAAATCTATTCATTCTAAACAAGTACCAATCTAGTTTATAGAACTTACCAAAAGATGCATTCTCACATGTTCCATACACACTAGCAAAATCATCATTATTAGCATGCAATTTTTTATCATATTCAAATCTCAACAATTTCGCATCTAAAATGAAGACAAGGACATACCTTCTTGCTAAAGCATCAACCACAAAATTTTTCATACCTTGTGTGTATTTGAATACATGAGGAAAAGTCTCAATACAATCCTCCCGCTTAGTATGCATTCTAGTCAACAACTTACCTTGTCCCTTTAAGTGTGTCAATGACTTTTGTTTTTCCAAGAAAGGTCGATTAAGAATTGTCGCACCTGGCATAAAATCAATGTAGTGTTCTATCTCCCTAATAGGTGGCAATCCACAAAAGACACCACTAGGAAACATGACCTCATATCCCTGCAACAAAGAGACAACAATACTAGGCAAACATACGTCAAGTCCGTTAGGATTAAGAATCGCCTTAGCACAAAAACTCACTTTTCTCTTTGTTTTTCTCTCACTTTCTTCACATTCTCTTTTCTTTCCACTCTGTTTTTCTTTTTCACTCTCTTTTTCACAATTACTTTTCAACTCATTCTCTCTTTTGCTTAAGGTTTTAGTCTCACCCTCTTCTTTTTTCTCTCTCATTTTTCTGTCTTTCTCCATTTCGGTCTCACTGTTTCTTTTCTTCTCAATCTCACCTTCACTCTTTCTTTTCAGCACAATCTCACTTTCACTGTCACCTTCACTCTTACTATTAAGCTCATTCTCACTTTTTCTTCAGGTTTCAGCCTCACCCAAATCTTTTCCCTTTGGTGGTTCGGTCTTCTCCTTTGCTACAACTTGATCATTTTTGTCCCACTTTGGTTTCCAAGAAGTACTAGAAACCGAAGTATACCTTGATGTACCCTTTCCTTTTAGCCGTCTCTCCGCCTTCATAGCCATGTGCACTATGTCCTCTACCTCCTCATAATGTTGCAACTCAACTACATTGGCTATCTCCCTATTCAACCCCCTCAAAAATCTTTTCATTATGGCCTCCCGATCCTCCACTACATTAGCCCGAATCATAGCCACCTCCATCTCCTTATGGTAGTCCTCTACACTCCTAGACCCCTGTATAAGATTTTGTAATTTTTTGTAGAGGTCTCTATAGTAGTGGCTAGGTACAAATCTCCGCCTCATGATAGCTTTCAACTCTCTCCATGTTTCTACAGGCCTCTCAAAATTCCTCCTCCTATTGGATACTAATTGATCCCACCAAATAATCGCATAATCAATGAACTCAATTACAGCCAACTTCATCTTTTTCTCCTCAGAGTAATTATGACAATCAAACACTAACTCTATTCTTTTCTCCCACTCTAAATAAACTTCAGGGTCAGTTCTACCTTGGAATGATGATATTTTCATTTTGATGCTTCCAAGGTTCTTATCTACTCTATCTCGACCCCCTGAGTTTGCCCTAAGGCCTCTTCCATGCCTAACTCTTCTATGTCTACCCAATCCAACTTCAGATGTTAGCACTTCCTCATCCTCACCATACTCTCCATTCTCATACCCATTCTTAATATTAGGCTCATGTCGCCTCCTATCTTTCTCTGCTTGCAGATTTCTAACCATTGCTTCTTGATTATCCATGCTATTCCTCACTTCACCTAACACCAAGTTCAACCGCTCAAACTCATGTTGCATGGCATGCAACACAAAGGATGAGTTATCTACTCGCCCCCTTGGTGATGAGCTACTCCGATGAGACATTACAAGGTGCTGCACAGAAGAATGTTAGTGGTAAAAAGAAAACCTCACACACTCCCTTACGTGTTTCAACTCGAATAATGACACTCTACTCGTGTTTCACTCTTAATGGCTTTTTCCCGATAATAGTCTCACACTCTCTTGCCTTTTACCTCAATAGTTTTTCCACTCAAGTTCTTTTAGAACTAAATGAACTCAATCAAGACAAGGCAACCTTGTTTTATCCCAACTAGTAATTAGATTCAGGAAACAAGAACAAGAGAAACATGAAGGAATAAAAATGACACGAGAATCAATGAAGTTATAAGAATGAAAGAGTAGCAACTTGAGTGATGTATGCAGCAGCCCCTTTGATGATAAGGTTCAATCAACAAATTTCTTTCTTTCTCATTGTTGTAACTATGTAGCAACTTTGAATATGCTACCTTCTCTTCTCTTCAACTTCTTCTTTTTTTTTTTTTTGGAATTTTCTTTTCTTTTCCTTTCCTTTCTTTTCTTTTCTTTTCTTTTCTTTTCTTTTCCTTTCTTTTCTTTTTTCTAATTCATCCACAAACAGCAATATTCAATTGTGAAAACCAACCAATTGAATTCAAACACACAAACATGGACAATGAAATAGAAAAGAATCAATGGAACGACACTCCAAGCAATTGACAAACTTAGAGATGCAGGAAACCCTAGAATTTTGAAACCCTAGGTGATGCAAATTTCAGCCAAACCCAAAACCTTAAGAATTTCGGCAGCCTACTTTTTATTTCAATTTTTTTTTTTTGGCAACCCTAGAACAATGAAGCCCTAGAATTAAATTTAAGGATACTAAAATTAAAAGATAGAATCAGACCTGATTGGAAACCTTGCTCTGAATACCAAATGATATGAACCCGCGGGAATGAAATCCCTTGAACCCACAGTCAATTTGAAAACTCCCCAAGAAAGCCAAAATCAAGTCAATGGATGGAGAACCTAGACCCGATGAGAACTCGTTTCAAGAACCTAGATTATATTAAAATCTAGACCCATTGAAGAACCCGTCTCAAGAACCCAGATTACAAAGGAGGAACGCCACAAAGGTTGTGATTTACCTTTGATAAGTTCAAAAGTTCAATTAAGAACAAGAGGAGTAAAACTCAACTTACAATGAATAAATTCATCAAATTTCATAAATTTCATGATCTGATTAAAATGAGGCTACATAGAGTATTTAAAGGAAAACCTAATGAAACCCTAGCCAAAATAAACCCCCATCTTCCAAAAGTACTCCTGGATGAACAGTGCCGAGGCTACAGTGCCGAGACTACAGTAACTCGGCTACAGTAACCCTAACCCTAGTTCAATAAAATAATAACTTTTCCAACATGCCCTTGCATAAGCCCCCTTAAGTGCTTCCCATAATAAACTCAATTATTCTAAACAAATAAAATAAGTTCTTTAAATGAATTAAATAAGTTGAAACCCTTCAAGAGCCCAAGCCTTTAAGTCTTGTCATTGCCATCTTTCATAGCTGATCAAATGAATTAAAACTGGATCTTCATCCTTCAAGCCCCATCTTGAATGTTGGGCTCTTACTAAACTTGTCCCAAGTGGATTGCATCAATCATTGCATTGTCTCCTTGATCTTCTTGGCCCATCTGGAAGTTGTAAATGATCTTTAAGACTAGGCTAATCTTGGTTCCCATCATTCAAGTGGATTGCATCAATCATTGCATTGTCTCCTTGATTTTCTTGGCCCATCTGGAAGTTGTAAATGATCTTTAAGACTAGGCTAATCTTGGTTCCCATCATTGGGTTACTGTAGCTGAGTACTGTAGCACGGCACTGTAGCCGCGGCACCGTTCATCCAGGGGCAATTTTGGAAGATGGGGGTTTATTTTGGCTAGGGTTTCATTAGGTTTTGCTTTAAATACTCTATGTAGCCTCATTCTAATCAGATTATGAAGTTTATGAAATTTGATGAATTTATTCATTGTGAGTTGAGTTTTACTCCTCTTGTTCTTAATTGAACTTTTGAACTTATCAAAGGTAAATCACAACCGGCCGAAACATCAAAAGAAAGAGAGAGAGAAAAAGAAAATAGAGAGGTGGTTGAGAGTCAAGCAAAAAGAGTGGGGGCAGAAGAGGAAAAAGAAAGGGAGATTTTAGAGAGAAATAGAAAGACAAAAGTGAGTTTTTATGCTAAGGCGAGTCTTAATCCTAATGAACTTGACGTATGTTTGCCTAGTATTGTTCACATTTGAATTGCACGATAAGGCTGAACGTTTTGAAACGTCAGTAGTGCAGGTGTGTCAACTTCAAGCTTGCTTTCGACCTTTATTCATCCAGTATATTTCAAAATTCGAAACATAAAATTTGTATATATTTGTCTTGAAGTTCCATAGTATCTTGAATCATCTCAATCGGAGCTCATATGAGAGAGTTATTCCCATATTATGAAGCGATGTCAAAACTGTCCAGAACCGCCAAATTAACTTCGTTTTGTATTTTACGACTCCATTTGCTTCCTAAATAAAAATATAATAATAATAAGTATATTTAGGCACCAAATAAGTATAAAAGGCTAAACATTAAGGGAGAAAAATATGACACTATGCATTCTCATCAACAATAAACAACAGAAACAAAGCATTTTGGAGAATAAGAATAACCTTATTGCTGCAACCACTACCTTTGATGGAATTTTATGCCTTTGAGAAATGTTGATCACGTTCAAAACCTACAGCTGCCCGTTGGTCGCACTGTTTATCCATGTTCCAACCCGAGAATCTAGGTATACCCGGACCAGGACCTGAGTTTCTAACACGGGTCAAAACCCAGACCAGGTTAGCCTGGGTTAGACTTGGGCCGGAACCCGGATGAATCCGAGTTTTTAAAAACTCAGATTTTTTTTTTTGCATATAGAAATGTAAAGTTGGTCCTTGGGAACTCGAAAAGAGTCTTGGGAGTTGGGAAAAAGCAATTAAAACACACAAAGCCCCATCTCTATCATCTGCTGCTGCACTGAAAAGGGATTGCAAGCAGAAGCTGCATAACCCAAAGCCACGTTATCTGCTGCACTGAAAAGGGAGACGTAAGGACTTGTCTCATGTTTGCATTTCTATCGTTGTTGTCTTTCACCTTTGTCAAATTCTTTCCCGACATCCACTTCTTTGTCGCTATCAATGTAGAAGATGTGATCCGAGATTGAGTTCTTCATCTTCCTGTCTTAGATCCTTGACTCTGCAAAACTCGTACACATTAAAAAACCTTTCAACGGGTTGATTAGAGTTTGAACTCTGAGAATGGGTGAGAGATATGGGGTCGAGGGCATGGAAGAGAGACTGAAGAATGAGATTCAGTTGCAAAGAGTCGTTGGTCTCTGCCATTGTTGATGAACTTGAGGTTCCAATGATAAGGGAGACGAAATGCTTTTATTGGTGTTTTAATGGAGGAAACGAACGACCTAAGTCGAGAGAAGGAAGATAGAAACATGTACGTGGTTTCTGTGTTTGTTTAAAATTTTGAACTAACGCGGAAGGTCTAGAATTGCTTTTTGTTTGCGGATTGAATGCACAAGGAAAAGAAATCCGGGTACTGGATTTAAAACCGGGTTCCAGATTTAAAACCAGGTTCCGGATTTCAAACCCGCTATCTGGCCCAGATGTATCTGGGTATTGTTATGCGAGTACCGGCCCGGATTTAATCTTGGCCGAAACCCATAACCGGAACTCTGTTATTCGGGTTCCATACCGGGCCTGGATAAACAGCCTTACCCGTTGGGCAGAGCACCAGAAAGTAAGACACTAAAATGTAGATATGACATAAGACAAGTTGTCACTATATATTTAAAAATTCAATTCAAGAGGCATGAAAAATGTGATATAAACAAACTCTAATAACATTAACAATTGCATGAACAATTTTGTTCATCTACCCATAACATAACACAATACTATTAATAGAAAAAGATGTAAAAGCAACATCAAAACTGGATTAAAATAATAACATTCAATTATCTTCCAAAGATGTCTATGAAATCAACAAATGTTAACAACAACAAAGCACACATAAAAAATGAAATTACATAACGCCAATGAAAAATTACAACTCAGCAAAGCAACTAATCAAGCTCTAATGCACAAGCTAGTCACTAATGATATGAACCCGCGGGAACGGAATCCCTTAAACCTACAATCAATTTGAAAACTCTCCAAGAAAGTCAAAATCAAGTCAATGGATGGAGAACCTAGACCCGATGAGAACTCGTTTCAAGAACCTAGATTATATTAAAATCTAGACCCGTTGAAGAACCCGTCTCAAGAACCCAGATTACAAAGGAAGAACGCCACAAAGGTTGTGATTTACCTTTGATAAATTCAAAAGTTCAATTAAGAACAAGAGGAGTAAAACTCAACTCACAATGAATAAATTCATCAATTTCATAAACTTCATAAACTGATTAGAATGAGGCTACATAGAGTATTTAAAGCAAAACCTAATGAAACCCTAGCCAAAATAAATCGCCATCTTCCAAAAGTGCCCCTGGATGAACAGTGCCGCGGCTATAGTGCCGCGCTACAGTAACTCGGCTAAAGTAACCCTAACCCTAGTTCAATAAAATAATAACTTTTCCAACATGCCCTTACATAGGCATAAACCCAATTATTCTAAGCAAATAAAATAGCTCCTTGAAATTAATTAAATAAATTGAAAGCTTTCAAATGCCCAAAGCCTATAAGTCATGTTGTTGCCCTTTCCATAGCTTATGAAATGAATCAAAGTATAATCTTCATCGTTTAAGCCCTTGAACTTGTATTTGGTCCATCTGGAACTTGCAACATATCTTTAAGACTAGGCCCACATTGGTTCCCATCATTCCCCCTCTCCTCAAAAGGATTCGACCTCGAATCTCCACCTGGATCAAATGGAAAAATGTTAGTAACATTATCATTGATTTCATATGCATTGTCATTAATTTGTTCAAGAATTTGAGAACATCCATCCAAGCTACTCCTGTTGTCAATAGATAAAAACATTAAATCTAAAGGAGTAAATAGATTAAGTCTCTTTTCATCTTAGACCAACATAAATGTTCATGCAAAATGTCTAATATTTTCTTGACACCAGAATGACTACTCCAAATATATGCAAACTCAATGAAGGGCAAATGATAGTCCCATAAACGTTCATGCAACAGGTCAATGTATGGCAAATGATACTCCCACAAACGTTCCTGAAACACATATAAAGCTTTTTTTACAACACAATGACCACTCCATGATATGAACCCGTGGGAATGAATTCCCTTGAACCCACAATCAATTTGAAAACTCCTCAAGAAAGCCAAAATCAAGTCAAGGATGGAGAATCTAGACCCGATGAGAACTCGTTTCAAGAACCTAGATTATATTAAAATCTAGACCCGTTGAAGAACCCGTCTCAAGAACCCAGATTACAAAGGAGGAACGCCACAAAGGTTGTGATTTACCTTTGATAAGTTCAAGAGTTCAATCAAGAACAAGAGGAGAAAACTCAACTCACAAATAAAATTCAATATTGTCTAACTCTCAAATGAGGCTACAAAGAGTTTTTAAAGCCAAATCTAATCAAAACCCTAGCCAAAATAATGCCCCTTTTACCCAAAATTACCCTTGATGAACAGTAGCAGCTACAGTACGCGCGGCTACAGTAACCGGCCTTCCCAAAAACATAGTTCAAAAGAAATAAGACATGTGAGTCAAGCATCTTCAAGCCCACTTATTCTAAACTAATAAAATAAATCATTTAACCAAATTGGAAGCCTCCAATAACAATAGGCCGTATCTTTAAGTCATGCCTTCCATAGCTTGAATAAAGTGGATCAAAACTGGTTCTTCTTCTTTCAGACCCATCTTCAATGTTGGGCTCTTGCTGGCTTCATCCCAGGTGGATTGCACCAATCCTTGCATTGCTTCCTTGATCTTCTTGGCCCTTGATCTTGTAATTGGCCCATCTGGAACTTGCAAAGGATCTTTAAGAGTAGGCCCACCTTGGTTCCTATCACTCCAATTATATGAAAATTCGATGAATGACAAGCAATACTCCCACAAACGTTCATGCAACATGTTAATGAATAACAAATGATACTTCCACAAACATTCATGCAACACATCAATGAATGATAATTGATACTTCCACAAACGTTCATGCAACACGTCATTGAAAGGCAAATGATACTCCCACAAACATTCATGCAACACATCAATGAATGACAATTGATACTTCCACAAACGTTCATGCAACACGTCATTGAAAGGCAAATGATATTCCCACAAACGTTCATGCAACACAACAAAAGTCTTTCTTACACCATGGTTACCAAACAAACCACCATGTCCATCACACACAAGCAACTTACGCATAAAACTAGTAGGTACACAAAATCTATTCTTTCTAAATAAGTACCAATCTAGTTTATAGAATTTACCAAACGATGGTTTCTCACATGTTCCATACACACTAGCAAAGTCATCATCATTAGCATGCAATTCCTTATCATATTCAAGTTTCAATAATTTTGCATCTAAAATGAAGATAAGTACATACCTTCTTGCTAAAGCATCAACCACAAAAATTTCCATACCTTGTGTGTATTTGAATACATGAGGAAAAGTCTCAATACAATCCTCCCGCTTAGTACGCATTATAGTCAACAACTTGCCTTGTCCCTTTAAGTGTGTCAATGACTCATGTTCTTCCAAAAAAGGTCGGTTAGGAATTGTTGCACCTGACACAAAATCAATGTAGTGCTCTATCTCCCTAATGGGTGGCAATCCACTAAATACCCCACTTGGAAGTACGACCTCATATCCCTGCAACAAAGAGACAACAATACTAGGCAAACATACGTCAGGTTCGTTAGGATTAAATCTCGCCTTAGCATAAAACACACACTTTTCTCTTTGTTTTTCTCTCACTTTCTTCACAATCTCTTTTCTTTCCACTCTCTTTTTCTTTTTCACTCTTTTTTTCCCTTTCACTCTTTTTTCTTTTCACTCTCTTTTTTTCTGTCACTCTTTTTTTCTACATCTTTTTTTGTACTCTCGACCTCACAATTATTTTTCAACTCATTCTCTCTTGTGCTTGAGTTGAAAAATACCTTCTTCTTTTTTCTCTCTCATTTTTCTCCCTTTCTCCATTTCGGTCTCACTATTTCTTTTCTTCTCAATCTCATCTTCACTCTTGCTTTTCAGCTCAATCTCACTTTCACTCTTGCTTTTCAGCTCATTCTCACTTTCACTCTTGCTTGTTTGCTCAATCTCCTTTTCACTTTTTCTTTTTTGATCACTTTCATTTTCACTCTTTCTTTTTTGAGCAACCTCACTTTTCAATTTCAATTGGTCCCCATGGACATGTGTTGGAGTTAAAGGAGCAAGTTTGATTGTTTTTCCATCCTTTTCAAAATTGTACATGTTCCTTAACCCATCATGGATCACCTTCCTATAACCTCCCCACAATCACTCAACCACTGCAACATGTATGGCCTAGGGTGTTTCAAGATAGGTAAATTCAATTTTTCAACTAAAGTGGTGCTAGCCAAATTAATACAACTCCTCAAATCAACGATCATACTACATACCTTGTTGTTGATGTGCCATCTAGTATGAAAAATGTTCTCACTCTGCTGCTCTATATCATCCATCTTAACTTTTGTATTGAGTGCATGTCTGGTAACAAGAGAATCACTATAGTCTTCATTCTCATACTCATTTTCAACACTAAACTCAGGATGCCTCCTATCTCCCCTGCCGTGAAGATTTCTAATTACCGCATCTTGATGATCTATCCTATCCCTCACTTCACCCAACACCAAGTTCAATTTCTCAAACTATTGTTGCATGGTTGCATTGTTGCATGGCTTGCAACAGAAGGGATGAGTTATGTACCATCCCCTTTGGTGATGAGTCACTCCTATGAGACATCATAATGTGCTGCACAAAAAGAATGTAAGTGAAAAACCTCACACACTCCCTTACGTGTTTACATTCGAATAATGGCACTCCACTCGTTTTTCACTCTTAATTGGTTTTTTCCAGATAATAGTCTCACACTCTCTTGCCTTTTACCTCAATAGTTTTCTCGCTCAAGTTCTTTAAGAACTAGTTGAACTAAATCAAGACAATACAACCTTGTATTATTCCAACTAGTAATAAAGATCCAAGAAACAATGAAGGAATAAATTGACATGAGATTCAAGGAATTTATACGAGGGAAAGAGTAATTATTAAAGAAGATACCAACTAGAAAGATGTATTCAGCTCCTATGAAGATAAAAGCTCAATCAACAAACACTTTCTTTCTCTTTGTTGTAACTATGTAACAACTTTGAATACACCACCTTCTCTTTTCTTCTTCTTCTTCTTTCTGTATTTTTTTTTTTTTTTTGAATTTGCTTTTCTTTTCTTTTCCTTTCCTTTCCTTTCCTTTTCTTTTCTCTAATTCAACCACAAACAGCAATATTCAATTGTGAAAACCAAACAATTGAATTCAAACACACAAGCATAGACAATGAAGTAGAAGACAATCAATGGAACGACACTCCAAGCAATTGACAAACTGATGGGAACCAAGGTGGGCCTAGTCTTAAAGATATGTTGCAAATTCCAGATGGGCCAAATATAAGTTCAAGGGCTTAAACGATGAAGATTATGCTTTGATTCATTTTATAAGCTATGGAAAGAGCAATAACATGACTTATAGGCTTTGGACACTTGAAGGCTTCCAATTTATTTAATTAATTTCAAGGACCTATTTTATTTGCTTAGAATAATAATTGGGTTTATGCCTATGCAAGGGTATGTTGGGAAAGTTATTATTTTATTGAACTAGGGTTAGGGTTACTGTAGTCGAGTTACTGTAGCACCATACTATAGCTGCGGCACTGTTCACTCAGGGGTATTTTTGGAAGATGAGGTTTTATTTTATCTAGGGTTTTAATTAGGTTTTGGTTTAAATACTCTTTGTAGCCTCATTTTCAGAAGTTTATGAAGTTTATCAAAATTTGATGAATTTATTCATTGTGAGTTGAGTTGTACTCCTCTTGTTCTTAATTGAACTTTTGAACTTATCAAAGGTAAATCACAACCTTTGTGGCGTTCCTCCTTTGTAATTTGGGTTCTTGAGACGGGTTCTTCAATGGGTCTAGATTTTAATATAATCTAGGTTCTTGAAACGAGTTCTCATCGGGTCTAGATTCTCCATCCATAGACTTGATTTTGGCTTTCTTGGAAAGTTTTCAAATTGACTGTGGTTCAAGGGAATTCATTCCTGCGGGTTCATATCATTTGGTATCAGAGCAAGGTTTCCAATCAGGTCTGATTCTATCTTTTAATTCTAGCATCCTTAAATTTAATTCTAGGGCTTCATTGTTCTAGCGTTGCCAAAAAAAAAAAAAAAAAGAAACAAAAAGTAGGCTTCCAAAATTCTTAGGATTTTGGGTTTGACTGAAATTTGCATCACCTAGGGTTTCAAAATTCTAGAGTTTTCTGCATCTCTAAGTTTATCTGTTGCTTGGAGTGCTGTTCCATTGATTCTCTTCTACTTCATTGTCGTGCTTGAATTCAATTGCTTGATTTTCACAATTGAATATTGCTATTTGTGATTGAATTAGAGAAAAGAAAAGAAAGGAAAAGAAAAGAAAAGAAAAGAAAGGAAAAGAAAAGAAAAGAAAAGAAAATTCGAAAAAAAAAAAAAGAAGAAGAAGAGGAAGAAAATAGAAGGTAGCATATTCAAAGTTGCTACATAGTTTCAACAAAGAGAAAGAAAGTATTTGTTGATTGAGCTTTTATCATCATAGGAGCTGATTACATCTTTCTAGTTGGTATCTTGTTTTATAATTACTCTTTCCCTCGTATAAATTCCTTAAGTCTCGTGTCATTTGTTTCATTCATTGTTTCTTTGATCTATATTACTGGTTGGAATAATACAATGTTGTATTGTCTTGATTTAGTTCAACTAGTTCTTAAAGAACTTGAGCGGGAAAACTATTGAGGTAAAAGGCAAGAGGGTGTGAGACTATTATCGGGAAAAAGCCATTAAGAGTGAAACACGAGTGGAGTGCCATTATTTGAGTGTAAACACGTAAGGGAGTGTGTGAGGTTGTTCACAAACATTCTTTTTGGGCAGCAAATTATGATGTCTCAAAGAAGTGACTCATCATCAAAAGGTGTGGAAGAGAACTCATCCTTTGTGTTGCAAGCCATGCAACAACAGTTTGAGAAGTTGAACTTGGTGTTGGGTGAAGTGAGGGATAGGATGGATTATCAAGATGCGGTAATTAGAAATCTTCATGGCAGGAGAGATAGGAGGCGTCCCGAGTTTAGTGTTGAAAATGGGTATGAGAACGAAGAGTATGGTGATTCTCTTGTTACTAGGCATGGACTCAATACAAAAATTAAGATGGATGATATAGAGCAGCAGAGTGAGAATATTTTTCATACTAGATGCCGCATCAACAACAAGGTATGTAGTATGATCATTGATTTGAGGAGTTGTATTAATTTGGCTAGCACTACTTTAGTTGAGAAATTGAATTTACGTACCTTGAAACACCCTAGACCATACATTGGCTGCAATCGGTTGAGTGATGGGTAAAGGAACATGGGAGATTCGCACGGCAAGAACCACATAGGTTCCACACAAAGGCTTGATTTTTCTTGGAGATGAGATTTTTCTCGGGATGTCGTTTGGAAGGAAATCTCAATGGCGAGGATTATAGACTGCAGCCGAGGGATGCACGCGAAAGGATTCTGAACGAGAGAGATGGGATTGAAATCTTGTGAGATGGGATTGACAAGCTAAAGAAGATTCGCACAAATTGAAGTTCGAAATGGGGCTTACGGGAGAGAGGAGACAAAAGCTACGAGATTCGCACGGTGCACTGATGGAAAGTAGTCAACAGTGTTGAGTAAAGGGAGAGACCGACTGAGATAAAAATCTCAGGGGTAAAATTGTGTTTGTTTTGGGGGAACTATCTAACCGTACGAAAACTATTTTAAGGTTTTGAAAGTTTAAGATTTGTTTCTGAAAACAAACGAGCCTAGATCTTACTCAAAAATCATCTTTTCCTATTTTAACCATCAATCTTTCCAAAACCTCATACATTCAAGTCTTTATTCTTTCTCTACTCTATTAAAATAATCATTCTTTATTATTTGTTAACTCATTTCCATGTACAATGTTTTAACTACTGGCGAGGTTTGGATAGTGAGTTGAGATGAGATAAGTTGAAATGAAAGTTAAAAGTTGAATAAAATATTGTTAGAATGTTATTTTTTAATATTTTATTGTTTTGAAATTTTAAAAAATTGAATTGTTTATTGTATGTTGTATAGGAATTTGAAAATGTTGTAATGATTAGATGAAATGAGTTGAGATAAATTAAAACCATCTTTGTATCCAAACCTAGTTAAGGCTAGGTTTGGATTCAAAAGGTATTCCAATTCATTTCAACTTATCTAATTATTGCAATTTTTTTAAATTCTTACATAAAATATAAGAGTTCAACTATATACAGTCACTTTTACTTATTCCTTGCGCACTCCACTAATGTGATTGGCCAAAATAATTATTTTATATTAAAAAAAGTAACGCAAATCACATTAGTAAAATGCACAATGAGTACGCAAGAGTGACTGCATATAGAGTTTTTAAAAATATAATAAATAATTTACCTTTTTCAAATTTTAAAATAATAATAATATTAAAAAATAATATTCTAATAATATTTTATTCAACTTTTAACTTTCATCCCAACTTACTATCCAAACATTTCCTAAATAGCTGCAATATCTAGATTTAGATAGATGCATTTAATTATTATTATTATTATTATTATTATTATTATTAATGTTACATTTCAGAACAATCAATATTATAATAGAGCACTTGTATAGGCCACCATCCGACTGAGCAAAATTACATTTTTATTGTGGAGGATTAATCCATCGTCTTGGATGAATTGAAATTTTTAACCACTAGCTTAATACTTCTATAGAGTAGGTTTATTTTTGGCTGTAAGCGGACAGTTGTTAAGCCCAACTTAGTATATAAGCTGGCAGACCCACTTTTATAAGGAGTTCTAAATTAAGCCTAGCTTTAAAACAAATCTCTAGGGCCCAGTCCAAGACTATCACCCTTCTGCAACCCAAACCTAAATTTAGTTGTTCGCCCATTCCACCTCCCATTCTCTCAAGAGGCCTCAATAGCCCTGACCCCATTGCTGCCACGAGCCAGCCACCACCAAAGGAGAACAAGAAATTACCTCCATCTTCTTCACTACATATGCTGCCAACCCAATGTTGCCTAGCTTTGTGTTACTGGGAAGATCACCCCACTTTTATTATCAACATGTTGGATTGCATGTGGAGACTGGTTTGTGAGTAGAAAATCGAGAAACAGTGAGTTCACTAGACATGAGCTCGAAAGTGGGCTTGAGCGAAGCTCAACCTATGAGTTTGCTCAACATGCGCGCTCGAGTGAAGCTCAAATCGTGACTTCGCTTGAGGTGTGCTCGACAGTGGGCTCGAGTGAGACACAAACCCTAGTGTTCGCTTGAGTTATGCTTGACACCCCGCTTGAACTAATGTTCATTGGCTGTTTGCTCGAGGCGCGCTCGACACGGTACTCAAGCAAATAACATAGTTTTTGCCATATTAAGATTTTCAGTGCCGTTTACTATAAATATGTTATATTTAACTTGTTTTGTACGGCTTTTCAGCATATTTTTTAGAGAGGACAATTGTTAAATCAGTGCATATTTTGTGAGAGAGCAAAAATGCCCTAGAATGTGTGAGTTGAGATTGAGTGATTGTAATCTCATCTAATTAATAAGATTTCTGCAGCTCTGTAGACGTAGGCAATTTTCTGAACCACGTATATTGTGTGTAGTGTATTTCATCGTGCTTGCTTTTATTTTATTTGTCATCATTTGTGTGTGTGTGTTTTGCACAACACAACAACCAACAAGTAACTCATATACATCAATCATTCGAAGATGAGAAGAGGTAAGAACTCAAATAGAACCAAGATAATAGAGTACAACCTAAAAGCTCATGCTTTTTTCGGTGTTAAACAACCTTACATGCCAAAGGTTATCCTAATTCTAAAACATGAATCTTTAAGGTATTTTTTATTACTAGAAAGATTATAATTTAAAACATCACAAAGTAAAAACCGCATGCAACATGTGGCGCCCTCGACCCCCATGTAAGAAAACACGGGAATCGAGACGCCGGGATGATGACAACACGGTCACGCATCCCAACGAAAGTGCCAAGTATGTGTACAAGCGACAGTGTACAATAATAACGCAGCGGATAATTAAGTCTACTAAGTACCAGAATTTAAATACAATTTAAATATCAGTAAAATGGTTTAAATAGTTATACAGCCATCCCAAAATAGAGTTTAACACATATCCCAAAATACAAATAAGTAAAATAAAATAACAAAGCCAGTGATCCCAGATCACTGGCCGGGTGGAGCCGTCTCCTCAGGCTCGCCCTCCTCCTCCTCATCTGCATCAAAATCTGCGTTACCACAGAATGGTACTGCAGGTAAGTATAACCCAAATAATTCTCAGGAATAAAATGCATTTAATGCAACCAACATGCATGCATATGATGAAATGTGCATTTTCCTCAAAACATCATTTTTCCCAAAAATGATAATTTTTCAACACACGCCAAAATCCCATTTGGCCCAAAAATAATCCGTAAAACATTTTTCCAGAAAATGATTTACACAAAATCCAACACATACTATTTTCTCAGAAAATAGCCAATTAATCCGTTATTACCCTATGCACCATGGCCTCCCCTAGGGACAATCAGCATGTCCTGGCTTCGTAGCGATGCCCAGTTCCGCGCCCAGCGCGTTCATGGCCGAGCACCCACTACGCAACGAGCGATGCCCAGTTTCGCACCCTGCGCGTACATGGCTAGACATCCTCTAGTCCCTGCCAGCAGAAGGACCACGGAGTTGGTACGAATCTCTCTTTCGATCCCATTGTCACCCAGCGACAATCCAGGGGACGTTACTCAGTATATTCCGCTCTCGAGTAACCAAAAGAGCTCCACCGAGATAATGCCCCATCTCGGCTTGGGGTCGTGATACACACGCACCCAAAATCCATTCTCACATGAAAACCCAGTTTTCATAAACACATGAACATGAATGCAATACACGAAAACCCAGTTTCATTTACAAACATGATCATGCATATGATATCATGAAATGTACATGTACCAATACTAATCCACAATCATCAATAACCAACCCAATCAAATTCAACCAAACAACTCCAATCATCAATCCATCCGAGCCCCGTACTCCTCGGACTCAGTCCGGCAAAACCAATCAACAGTTCAAATTCAGTGAAATGTGTTAGTGCAAAAATACATTAAATTCACAAGAATTTTTTGGAAAATACTTACAGTGCTATATAATAATTTCCGGAGGATCACGAAGCTGCAAGAGGCGGCAACACAGCAACAGAATAGTGTCAAATACACTGTGGTCGTGGGTCTCAAAGACCCACTTTTCAACAGAGACAAACGAAGACCCAAAAATGATAGGGCCTTAGAGCCTAGGGAGGTCGGTGAAGCTAGTGGTGGTGAATGTTGGCCGTGGGTGGCGGCACAAGGGGTGGTTTAAGGCCAAAAATACCCAAAATGGAAATGTGGTTGGTTGTGCTTCACCGGTGACGGATCGGAGGTGGGGTTGGGTCCAATGGGTTGCTAAGAGGTCGATGATGAAGTGATGTGAAGATGGAGGCCGGAGGTGGCGCGACGGCGGCGCGCGAGCACAAAGAATGCCGCGGCTTCAAGCCGTGCGTGGAGGAGAACGCCGCGAGTTAGGGGCTGAGATTGATGGGGAAGGACGACCGGCGGGAGGGGAAGCTACTGGCTTGGGCGGTGCAGGCCACGGCGGAGCAGCGACAGTGGGTTGGGGGTGAGCGACGGAACGCACGGGAGAGAGGGAGAAGCAGTTCGCGCGCGGGAAGAAGGAGAAATAAGGAGGAAAAAAAAAAAGAAAGATAGAAAAGAAAAGGAGGAAAAGAAAAATAGGGGGAAGAGAAATGAGGTCCAATCCTCATAATTTGGGTCCCAAAAATGATGCAACGGAAACGATTTCAAAACCACTAGTTAAATAAAATAATTTAAACGTAATGGTAAAGTCAAATTGAAATAATTAAATCCCATAGTAATTAATTAAATATGAAAAGTAATTTAAATGCACAACATTAAATAAATATTTAGAAAGTACATAAAAAATTAATTTTCACCAAATTAAAAATCCAATAATTTTAAAATAAGAGAATAAATTTTGAATCCATAAAAATAATTCCTTCAGTAAAAATACACTAAAATACGGGGTGTTACACAACAAGTTATAGGGGTGTAACCAGTCCGATTCAGTCTGGTTTTATATATTTTTTAGAATTGAACCGGTATTACTAGTTTTGAAAATTTAAGAATTGATATCAGACCGATTCACTACCGAAATCGAAACCGAAACTTTTGGTTTTTTCTATTTCAGTTCGGTTCGATTTTACAAATTGTCTATATTAGTAATAATATGATTTTTACATATATTAAACTATTAGTCTATTTATATTATAGTATACTAGTATATTTTTGAATTTAACTATAAGAATATATATTATAATTTATTATGCTAAAAATGTATTTATCATTGATATATATATATATATATCAAAAGTAAGTTTATATTACTAACTTAATATTAATGTTTATGTTTAAGATTAAAATTTTATTTATATTAATTTTATATTATAAGATTAAAAATTATATGTTATATTAAAAACTATAAGATTAATTTTATATTATATCACATGTTATATTAATTTTATATTATATATAAAAAAAATTTATATTATAAGATTAATAGAATTCAATAATAAGATTAGAATTTCATGTTATATTAATTAGAAATTTAACATATAAATTATAATTATATACCGGTCCGGTTTGGTTAAACCAATTTTCAAAATATGAAAACCGGTATCTCACCGGTTTAGAACATGTTTCGATTCATAAGAACCAGTACCATACCGGATCGCTTACAAACCGAATCGAACCAACCGGTTCAGTCTGGTCCGGTCTAATTCAACCAATTTTTTGATATTTTTTACACCCCTAACAAAAACGCTTAAAAAAGTGAAAAATAACACCACGCAATGTTCAAATAGAAACGTAAAAAGTAATTCTCATGTATTACTTTTTCTTAAAAATAAACAAATTATAAATCCACGTAAAAAGTCCAATTTGACCATTTTTTTTTTCTTTCCGAGAGAGTGTACACAATTTAGGTCTCGTTTGGTTTCAAGTATGGTCTCAATTTATTTTAACTCATCTCATCTTATCTTAACATACAAATACTATTCAAATACAAATACTTTTCAATTTCAAATTTTTAAATTTTCAATTTGTTCATCTAATCATTACCTAATAATTGTAACTTTTCCAAACTTTTAAACAATACACAAAAAATAATTCAACTTTTTCAAATTTCAAAACAAAATAATATTAAAAAATAATATTTTAACTTTGTAATATCTTTATTTAGCTTTTTCTTTCTCTTTTCTCAAAACACTATAAAACATATTAATTCAAATTATTTCACTACTATTCATGTAACAACTCGACTCAATATTTATAAGGATAATTTTATTGGGTCTAAATTATGGTTGATAGGCCATATTGGTAAGCCCAATTACAATCTATTGAATAATTTTGAGGCCTAGAAAATTATGTGGTAAATTATGAATTTTTCCATTGGATTCAATAATTAGATTTAAAAATTCAATTAATAATTATGGATACTTAGGTCCTATTTAATTGGTATTGGGCCCAAGAAGTTAGTTATAAACCCAAAAATATTATCGAATAAATTGAAATCTATTTCAAATTTAATATGGAGCCACTAAGGCTACTAAGTGACTCAACCCATTAAAATGGACCTAGGCCATGTATGTATGTGTAAAGACCTAGACCCAAGGCCATAGAAAAGGCCCAAGCTGATTATCCAAAATCCATACCCCTTTTTTAAGCCTATGTGCATCTCCCTCCTCCTTCTCCTCCTTCACTGGGGTTTCCACCAGTATATATGTATCAGCTCCGCTTGGAACGGATGGGCCGTTCTCAGGGGTTTACACCCTACAATGAAAGCTGGACATGTAGGAACTCCACACATTAGTTGATTGGGCATCATCACAAGGGATTTCTACTAGAAACAAAAACCTGTGATTTCTTTGTTGCATCATTTGGTTATCTTCTTGCCTCTCAACTCACTCCAACGTGTTTGACAATTTATTCTTGCCACTAGCAGCAACATTTTTTCTTGCCACCATTCCTTTGCTAATGTCATTGGAAAAATTTGAACAACCATTTCGCCACCACAACCAAATCGCCATCGAGTCCCTGTGTATCATTTCCATATGCCGTCATCCTGCTTTGTCTATATCTCTCGTTGAAATGGTTTGTTTTTCTGTTTTTATTGGTTTTTTTAATTTATTTCGAAAATGCAAATGTGTGTGTAGAAAATGCATACATGAAATAATTCAAGCATCTTGTATGAGTTGTTTAAATATTGTTTGCACCAAAAAATTCTACATCCTAAACCCGCATGCATATAGAACTTCCCCATTTACCGCTATGGCAGGCATGATTGAGTGATATGAACCCGCGGGAAAGGAATCCCTTGAACTCACAGTCAATTTGAAAACTCCCCAAGAAAGCCAAAATCAAGTCAATGGATGGAGAACCTAGACCCGATGAGAACTCGTTTCAAGAACCTAGATTATATTAAAATCTAGACCCGTTGAAGAACCCGTCTCAAGAACCCAGATTACAAAGGAGGAACGCCACAAAGGTTGTGATTTACCTTTGATAAGTTCAAAAGTTCAATTAAGAACAAGAGGAGTAAAACTCAACTCACAATGAATAAATTCATCAAATTTTATAAATTTCATAATCTGATTAGAATGAGGCTACATAGAGTATTTAAAGCAAAACCTAATGAAACCCTAGCCAAAATAAACCCCCATCTTCCAAAAGTGCCCCTGGATGAACAGTGCCGCGGCTACAGTGCCGTGCTACAGTACTCGGCTACAGTAACCCTAACCCTAGTTCAATAAAATAATAACTTTCCCAACATGCCCTTGCATAGGCTCCCTTAAGTCCTTCTCATAATAAACTCAATTATTCTAAACTAATAAAATAAGTTCTTTAAATGAATTAAATAAGTTGAAACCCTTCAAGAGTCCAAAGCCTTTAAGTCTTGTCGTTGCCCTCTTCCGTAGCTGATCAAATGAATTAAAATTGGATCTTCATCCTTCAAGCCCCATCTTGAATGTTGGGCTCTTGCTAAACTTGTCCCAAATGGATTACATCAATCCTTGCATTTTCTCATTGATCTTCTTGGCCCATCTGGAAGTTGCAAATGATCTTTAAGACTAGACCCATCTTGGTTCCCATCATTCCCCCTCTCCTCAAAATGATTCGACCTCGAATCTCCACCTGGATCAAAGGGAAAATTGTTAGTAACATCGAAAATAGTAGAAACATGATACTTACCTGGAAGATCCATTACATATGCATTTTCATTAATTTGTTTAAGAATTTGGAATAGTCCATCCAAGCTACTCATGTCATCAACTAGTAAAGACTTTAAATCTGAAGGAGGAAATTGATTAAGTAAACAAACAATTTCAATTGGTGAAAATTTAGTAGTAGCATGAACACTCCAATTATATGTAAACTCAATGAATGGCAAACAATACTCCCACAAATGTTCATGAAGTACATCTAAAGTTTTCCTCGAACCAAAATGACCACTCCAATATGCATGCTCAATGAATGGCAAATGATACTCCCGCAAACATTCATGCAACAAGTCAATGAATGGCAAATGATACTCCCGCAAACGTTCATGCAACAAGTCTTTGAATGGCAAATGATACTCTCATAAACGTTTAGGCAACATGTCTGAAATCTTATTTTCACGAGAATGACCACTCCAATTATATGCAAAATCAATGAAATACAAATGATACTTCCGCAAACGTTCGTGTAACACGTCTTTGAAAGGCAAATGATATTTCCATAAACGTTCATGCAACACGACAAAAGTCTTCCTTACACCATGGTTACCCAACAAACTAGCATGTCCATCACACACAAGCAACTTACGCATAAAACTAGTAGGCACACAAAATCTATTCATTCTAAACAAGTACCAATCTAGTTTATAGAACTTACCAAAAGATGCATTCTCACATGTTCCATACACACTAGCAAAGTCATCATTATTAGCATGCAATTCCTTATCATATTCAAATCTCAACAATTTCGCATCTAAAATGAAGACAAGGACATACCTTCTTGCTAAAGCATCAACCACAAAATTTTTCATACCTTGTGTGTATTTGAATACATGAGGAAAAGTCTCAATACAATCCTCCCGCTTAGTATGCATTCTAGTCAACAACTTACCTTGTCCCTTTAAGTGTGTCAATGACTCTTGTTTTTCCAAGAAAGGTCGATTAAGAATTGTCGCACCTGGCATAAAATTAATGTAGTGGTCTATCTCCCTAATAGGTGGCAATCCACAAAAGACACCACTAGGAAACATGACCTCATATCCCTGCAACAAAGAGACAACAATACTAGGCAAACATACGTCAAGTCCGTTAGGATTAAGACTCGCCTTAGCACAAAAACTCACTTTTCTCTTTGTTTTTCTCTCACTTTCTTCACACTCTCTTTTCTTTCCACTCTGTTTTTCTTTTTCACTCTCTTTTTCACAATTACTTTTCAACTCATTCTCTCTTTTGCTTAAGGTTTTAGTCTCACCCTCTTCTTTTTTCTCTCTCATTTTTCTGTCTTTCTCCATTTCGGTCTCACTGTTTCTTTTCTTCTCAATCTCACCTTCACTCTTTCTTTTCAGCACATTCTCACTTTCACAGTCACCTTCACTCTTTCTTTTCAGCACATTCTCACTTTCACAGTCACCTTCACTCTTACTATTAAGCTCATTCTCACTTTTTCTTGAGGTTTCAGCCTCACCCAAATCTTTTCCCTTTGGTGGTTCGGTCTTCTCCTTTGCTACAACTTGATCATTTTTGTCCCACTTTGGTTTCCAAGAAGTACTAGAAACCGAAGTATACCTTGATGTACCCTTTCCAAAAAGCCGTCTCTCCACCTTCATAGCCATGTGCACCATGTCCTCTACCTCCTCATAATGTTGCAACTCAACTACATTGGCTATCTCCCTATTCAACCCCCTCAAAAATCTTTTCATTATGGCCTCCCGATCCTCCACTACATTAGCCCGAATCATAGCCACCTCCATCTCCTTATGGTAGTCCTCTACACTCCTAGACCCCTGTATAAGATTTTGTAATTTTTGGTAGAGGTCTCTATAGTAGTGGCTAGGTACAAATCTCCACCTCATGATAGCTTTCAACTCTCTCCATGTTTCTACAGGCCTCTCAAAATTCCTCCTCCTATTGGATACTAATTGATCCCACCAAATAATCGCATAATCAGTGAACTCAATTACAGCCAACTTCATCTTTTTCTCCTCAGAGTAATTATGACAATCAAACACCAACTCTATTCTTTTCTCCCACTCTAAATAAACTTCAGGGTCAGTTCTACCTTGGAATGATGGTATTTTCATTTTGATGCTTCCAAGGTTCTTATCTACTCTATCTCGACCCCCTGAGTTTGCCCTAAGGCCTCTTCCATGCCTAACTCTTCTATGTCTACCCAATCCAACTTCAGATGTTAGCACTTCCTCATCCTCACCATACTCTCCATTCTCATACCCATTCTTAATATTAGGCTCATGTCGCCTCCAATCTTTCTCTCCTTGCAGATTTCTAACCATTGCTTCTTGATTATCCATGCTATTCCTCACTTCACCTAACACCAAGTTCAACCGCTCAAACTCTTGTTGCATGGCATGCAACACAAAGGATGAGTTATCTGCTCGCCCCCTTGGTGATGAGCTACTCCGATGAGACATTACAAGGTGCTGCACAGAAGAATGTTAGTGGTAAAAAAGAAAAACCTCACACACTCCCTTACGTGTTTCAAATCGAATAATGACACTCTACTCGTGTTTCACTCTTAATGGCTTTTTCCCGATAATAGTCTCACACTCTCTTGCCTTTTACCTCAATAGTTTTTTCACTCAAGTTCTTTCAGAACTAAATGAACTCAATCAAGACAAGGCAACCTTATTTTATCCCAACTAGTAATTAGATTCATGAAACAAGAACAAGAGAAACATGAAGGAATAAAAATGACACGAGAATCAATGAAGTTATACGAATGAAAGTAAGACAAGATACCAACTTGAGTGATGTATGCAGCAGCCCCTTTGATGATAAGGTTCAATCAACAAATTTCTTTCTTTCTCATTTTTGTAACTATGTAGCAACCTCTGAATATGCTACCTTTTTTTTTTCTTCTTCCTCTTCTCTTCTTTTTTTTTTTTTTTTTAAAATTTTTTTTTTCTTTTCTTTTCTTTAATTCATCCACAAACAGCAATATTCAATTGTGAAAACCAACCAATTGAATTCAAACACACAAGCATCGACAATGAAGTAGAAGAGAATCAATGGAACGACACTCCAAGCAATTGACAAACTTAGAGATGCAGAAAAATCCTAGAATTTTGAAACCCTAGGTGATGTAAATTTCAGACAAACCCAAAACCCTAAGAATTTCGGCAGCCTACTTTTTGTTTCTATTTTTTTTTTTTTGGCAACTCTAGAACAATGAAGCCCTAGAATTAAATTTAAGGATGCTAAAATTAAAAGATAGAATCAGACCTGATTGGAAACCTTGCTCTGATACCAAATGATATGAACCCGCGGGAAAGGAATCCCTTGAACCCACAATCAATTTGAAAACTTCCCAAGAAAGCCAAAATCAAGTCAATGGATGGAGAACCTAGACCCGATGAGAACTCGTTTCAAGAACCTAGATTATATTAAAATCTAGACCCGTTGAAGAACCCGTCTCAAGAACCCAGATTACAAAGGAGGAACGCCACAAAGGTTGTGATTTACCTTTGATAAGTTCAAAAGTTCAATTAAGAACAAGAGGAGTAAAACTCAACTCACAATGAATAAATTCATCAAATTTTATAAATTTCATAATCTGATTAGAATGAGGCTACATAGAGTATTTAAAGCAAAACCTAATGAAACCCTAGCCAAAATAAACCCCCATCTTCCAAAAGTGCCCCTGGATGAACAGTGCCGCGGCTACAGTGCCGTGCTACAGTACTCGGCTACAGTAACCCTAACCCTAGTTCAATAAAATAATAACTTTCCCAACATGCCCTTGCATAGGCCCCCTTAAGTGCTTCTCATAATAAACTCAATTATTCTAAACTAATAAAATAAGTTCTTTAAATGAATTAAATAAGTTGAAACCCTTCAAGAGTCCAAAGCCTTTAAGTCTTGTCGTTGCCCTCTTCCGGAGCTGATCAAATGAATTAAAATTGGATCTTCATCCTTCAAGCCCCATCTTGAATGTTGGGCTCTTGCTAAATTTGTCCCAAATGGATTACATCAATCCTTGCATTTTCTCATTGATCTTCTTGGCCCATCTGGAAGTTGCAAATGATCTTTAAGACTAGACCCATCTTGGTTCCCATCATTGAGTCAAAAACATTGTTTAACTAAATCCGGCATTCATACCTAAATCTAAATGTTTTCTTCTTGAATTCTAAAAAATTGTGTATACTCATGCTCCACAAAACCATCTTTTGAGGCTATTGGCTTATTTACAGAGTTGCCTAAAAACCAGAGAAGTTGGGTTAAATGCACTAGCCTCTATCGAAACATTGTTTTTTGCACAAATTATGATATTTGGTGATTGGTAACATTGTGATTATTTTGCTTTGAAGTATCATATTTCGAGTCTGGATAGTGATGTGAATGTTGAAGAACATTGTGATGTGAATGTGGAAGAACAATGTGATGTGAATGTAGAAGATGGAGTGAATGTGATTTCCTCTTCTAGTAGTGGGCGTTTGGAGCCATTTGTTGGTATGAAATTTGAGGACGTAGAAGTCGTCTAAGCATTTTACAAGGCATATGCAAGACGAACAGGTTTTGTAATAAGGACTAACCATACTCAATTGTCAAAAGATGAGAGAAAATTAATTGGAGTACAGTATATTTACTCAAGAGAAGGGTTTCAACATGAAACAAGCTAACAAAGAGAGAAAGAACAATTCTTGAACCTGCTAAAACAAAAATTGGATGTAAAGCAACGATACCAATAAGAAAAGATGGTGAGAAGTGGATATTATGCAAGTATGTGCCATTACATAACCATGAGCTACTAATACTGAGAAGTACTAGTTTGCTCCGTGGACATAGAGGAGTGACACATGTCCAAAAAAAGCTCATTCTCACTTTGAATGAACTCGGTGAGAAGTGGACATTATGCAAGTATGTGCCATCAAATCATTCTGACAGTGATTTTAGCGTTGGTTGTATTGGCACGGACGCTAAGAATTATTTGAGAAACAAAAGAAGAAAATTATTAAAGAGGGAAATGCACAAATGTTGTATGCCTACTTTCTTGATCGACAATGTAAAGAACTTGGATTTTGTACTCCATGCAAGTTGATGATAATGGGTGTGTGAGAAATTATTTTTGGGCAGATTCAAGATCAAGGGCTGAAAATCAGTATTTTGGAGATGTTGTCACATTTGATGCTACATAGATGAATAATATTTACAAGATGCCCTTTGTGTCGTTTTCTGGAATTAACAATCATCCCCAAACCATAATATTTGGTTGTACCTTGTTAGTTAATAAAAGAGCCGAATCATATATATGGTTGTTGAGAACATGGCAAGAGGCAATTCTTGGGCGTGCCCCTTCGACTATCATTACTGATGAGTGTACGAAAGCGCACTCTAAATACCCTATTGTTGGACTAAAATGCTAAAATGTGAATAGAAATCATAAGAATTAATGAGTATTCTTGAATTGAGTTTCTATTTACTTTGAAATACTCCTAAGCATATTTTTATATTTAATTTCAGGGTTTATAAAAGAGCAAGTCAAAGTCTAGTCAAATTCAAAGAAGGACTTTCAAGTGGACAAGATGTTTGAACAACCTAAGAACTTTCAGCGAGTGTAGGACTCTGCAAATAAGGATAATGATGGGGTTTGAGAGTAATTTGGATCAGAGTCCAAAATACGATAAGAGACAGCCTGGACATACTTTAGTATTTTGATCGTAATTTTCCACTCACATATTGAATTGACGTGATTCTTGATACATTGGAAAACTATCTTAAAGGGATATAAATTTGTCTCAAATAAGAGTTTCTAAATTCGAACTCCTGAAATGTGTACGTGACTGCCAAGATGAGTCCTAAAATTTAGGCAATTTTTATGCCGGAATCATGAAGACATTAGGATTTCTTTCCTACCATATTTAAACATATCATTAGTACGCAATTGAAGAGTTTTTGAAAGGAGGAGGCACATATCTAGAGAAGAAAAAAAATACCATTTTTACTTTTAGTTCTTCTATGGAGAACTAAATCTTGGGTAAAGTCTAGGACGAAAATTAATTGGTGAAAAAACTTTGACTATATTTCAATTCATATATTAAGTTTTATTGTTTAACATTCTAGGATTCAATTCTCTATTTTTTTTGGATACTATAAGTTTGAGATAATTATATTAAATCTTGCTATGGTTTGATTTTGTTGAGTTATAGGATTATGAATATATGATTCTGACTTAAACAAGCTTTTCATACTATTGATGTGATCTTTTGCTGCAATATTGTTTTTGAACATAGTGTCTTCTCTAGATCTGATATTCATTTTTATATATGAAAACCGTGGTTTGTAAAGAGAGAATAGATTTTAGAATTAAATTTGAGAAAGTAGATGAATACAATTTCATATCTTCCAATTAGAAATTGTGTATATCGTTTGAATTGAAAAAGTCAGAGTATTGGATCCGGTTGATGGAAGCCCAAAGCTTTACTTGCCTTCTTATCCGTGCCCTAATCTCATTTTAATTACGTGCTTTAGGTAGAATTTTCAGATTCTTGTCATATTATAATTTGATCTCTTCTTTCAAGCTTGAGACTTGTTGTGTTTCTTCTGACTCCCTGTGGATCGACACCCTGAACAATACTATAACACTGCGTACTAGTTTGGACGTAATCAAATTTTGGTGCTGTTGCTGGGGAGATGGTGGAAGAAACGTTACAAATAATTTATTTCAGTAGTTTGTAAAGGCAGTAACTTTGTTATCTCTTTTAGCTTGCTACAATTTTTTTTTCTTTCATTTCGTATTATTTTTAGTTTTTAGTATTTTTTATAACTTGCATGCACATATATAGACACACCTTGGGTAAATTTGCTTGTAGGCTTGTTCTAGAGTCATAATCAAATTTTTTAAATCCTTTATTTGACAATTCATCTAGTCCCGAAGAAATGAGTGAACAAGAAAATCAATCCACTAAAACTCTTAAGGATTAACTCGACCCTACACGCACATCCACACAATCATGCATCATGTTTCTAACTAACACTCGTCAATTTGATTTTAAAACATGAATGATACAACTACTTCCCACCTTTCATGGTTTAGAGAATAAAAATATTTACTTGCACATTAGGGAGTTTGAGGAAGTTAATTGCGACTTTCCATAGTCATAATGCTACAAATGATGTTGTGAGACTTAAGTTCTTTCCTTTCTCTTTAAAAGATAGAGTAAAGAGCTGATTGTACTCACTAAGACCATGATCCATAGGATCATGGAGTGAGATGACACAGTTATTTTTTAACAAATATTTTTTCCAACATAAGACCAATGCTTTGAAGAGGCAGATCTCTACCTGTGCACAAAAGGATAGTGGAACTTTGTTTTAGGATTGGGAGATGTTTAAGGAGTTGTTGAGTATGTGTCCTCACCATGGGTATTAGAATTGTCGCTTAGTTAGTTATTTCTATGAGAGATTTACACTTAGAGAGCATCAATTCATAGAGATGATGTGTAATGGTGAATTTTTACAGAAAAATCCAGATAACGCTATAGAATATCTCAATGAGTTTGCTGAAAAAGCTTACACTTGGACTGAATCTAGTGCTACTGAGAGTACAAATAGGTCACGACCTGCTGAAAATCCAAATTGTGACGCTCCCAAATTCCGCTTGGGATCGGACAGACATTTGAAGCGTCGAGACATACAACACAAGGTTACCTGCCCCCGTTCATGACATATAAGATGCAATAATCCTAACATGCATCTAGCATTATGCAATATTCGCAGCAGATAATTTGTTTCTTCAGCAATACTATGCACCAAACTGAAATATTCCAAATACTTAAAACATACTTCATACATAATGACGTACTAAATAACTGAGATCACAATACTAGTCCAAAATGGTTGTGATCAAAAGAGTGTTGGAGATTGAACTCCACAAATACAAGTAGTAATATGAGGTAACTGTTGTACTACCATCTACGTCACACCATCGCTTAGTCGACCATTTCCAGTTGGTCGATTCCCGGTTCTCCTTCAGATCCTGTAGCAAAATCTACCATTCGAGGGGAATGGTAGTTGGGACTACCACAGTGAGATTTGATTACAAATCTCAGCAAGTTAACAAGAAACTTCCACACAGGTTAATGATGCATGCATGGCAGTAAAAACATGAATGCATAATCAAATCATAAGTAATCATAGTATAACTTGACATACAACATAACATAACTGGCATAACTTAAACTGAAACTGAAGCTTAGCATGAACGTGACTTGAAACATAACATGGATTTGAAACATAGCATGAACGTGAACTTGGAACATAACATGGACTTGAAACATAGCATGAACGTGAACATGCATAATTTGAACATGAACTTGAACATAACTTGAACCTGAGCATGACATAACATAAATGTGAACTAGGAATATAACGTGAATATGAACATAACATAACATGAACTTGAAACATATTCTTGTCTCATGGGATTACCATGATTGCGTGAACGTAAACTTGAACATAACATAACGTGAAACATGACTTGAACTTGGAATCTTATTCAATAGACTTAATCATTAACGTGACCATATGGGTGCTACACAGGTCCCCTTGAGCCGTGTGTCCCTGCCGATTACCGCATCACATCACAGGTTTCTATACCAGCTGTGAGTGCGTTAATACGTACTCCACAGTTGTTGTGGCCCCACGTATTCTACGTGTCACAATTGCTGTGTCTCACGTAGTGTATGCTCCACAGTTGTTGTGGCCCCCCATACTTCATGCTCCACAGTTGTCGTGACCCCATGACTTATCTGTTTGTGCCACACTTGCTGTGGACACACGTAACATAATGTGTGGCACCATCGGCGTTAGTGCCTGGCGCGCTCCGGTGACCAGCTAATTAGGCCCCATTCGCAACCTGTTGACTGTACTTCGTCAATTCAGGAAATTTCACACCTATTTAGACACTCCAGCGTGAACAAAGGAGTTCCACTAGGATATTACCCCATCCTAGCGTTTAGGGTCGTGATTGACATGAATAACTTAACTGGCATACATGACATTTATTAACGTGACGTAACATGAACGTGACATAAAAGATAAAAGTCCTGACGTAGCATAACGTGACATGAACGTAAGATGACAGACATGACATACCTCGACACATAAATGTAACAGAGAACATTTCATAACATGTCATACTTGTAACATGCAACATTTCGTAACATGACATACCATATAACAGACAACATTCTATAACTTGGGATAACATGTAACAGTGAATATTACGTGACATGAAATACATATAACAGATGGCATACTTAACATGACATACTTGCAATGTATAGCAATACGTGACATAATATCTTGTGTAACAGATGAATAATTCATGACAGAATAAATTCTGTGTAACAGAAAAATATGTAATGACTTGGCATGACACATATGATAACATGCATACATACACTTTAGTTCCCTTACTTATCACTCATACACATTAAACTGATAGTAAGTTAAAAGCTAACTTACCTCGATCTTCGCGCTTCAAGACGAACTCAAGTGCGATCACGAGAAACTGAAAATAGTGATTTCTAAAAGTTAAAACTTAATCACTAACAATTAGGAATATGGAAAAGTATCAACTTAGAGTAAAGTTACCATTTTACCCTCTTTATGTGAGAAAATGACCATTTTACCCATAACTTAAGAATTTTGCATCCTAACTCCAAAAATCACCAAAATTTACATACCTTATGTAAATTTTGTCCTAAGCTCAAATATCAATTCAAAAAAATTTAAAACTAAACACAACCATTAAAACTCTATATGGCCGAAACTTACAAGGCTATTTCCTTTGCTTTTTGTTGTAATTCTTTCAAATCTCAAAACTCATGATTAAACCAAAATTTTTCTTCTACTACACTCATAACATATTCCTAAGAATAATCATGTTTTGAATCATGAACAAAAGTCATCAAAATCACTAAAACCATACTTGAACTTTTTGGTTTGTCTTCTAAGTTCAAAACAGAATTTTGTTTCTAACTTGTTTTGATCCACCTCTTGATCCATGACTTATAAAGAAGTGATCTTCAAACCAAAACATCACATGGTTTAAAAAGGTGTCCTAAAACAGATCCAAGCTTCAGACTCAAGATCACATGGTTAAACATCACCCAAAACATAAATTTAGCCAAGAACATCATCACTTTAGCCTAACCAAATATCTGAATGCATAAAATTTCATATGTTCGAAACTAACATCAAATATCTTCAAAATAACATTCTAACATGTATATAAGTTGCTTAGGATCTTCCAATAAAAATATTGATATGAACCCGTGGGAATGAATTCCCTTGAACCCACAATCAATTTGAAAACTCCCCAAGAAAGCCAAAATCAAGTCAAGGATGGAGAATCTAGACCCGATGAGAACTCGTTTCAAGAACCTAGATTATATTAAAATCTAGACCCGTTGAAGAACCCGTCTCAAGAACCCAGATTACAAAGGAGGAACGCCACAAAGGTTGTGATTTACCTTTGATAAGTTCAAGAGTTCAATCAAGAACAAGAGGAGAAAACTCAACTCACAAATAAAATTCAATATTGTCTAACTCTCAAATGAGGCTACAAAGAGTTTTTAAAGCCAAACCTAATCAAAACCCTAGCCAAAATAATGCCCCTTTTACCCAAAATTACCCTTGATGAACAGTACCGGCTACAGTACGCGCGGCTACAGTAACCCCAACAGTAAATTGATGAAACCCTAGTTCCTAAAATGTAATTTTCCAAATAAGCCCTTGGCCAAAATACAAGGCCTTCCCAAAAACATAGTTCAAAAGAAATAAGACATGTGAGCCAAGCATCTTCAAGCCCACTTATTCTAAACTAATAAAATAAATCATTTAACCAAATTGGAAGCCTCCAATAACGATAGGCCGTATGTTTAAGTCATGTCTTCCACAGCTTGAATAAAGTGGATCAAAACTGGTTCTTCTTCTTTCAGACCCATCTTCAGTGTTGGGCTCTTGCTGGCTTCATCCCAGGTGGATTGCACCAATCCTTGCATTGCTTCCTTGATCTTCTTGGCCCTTGATCTTGTAATTGGCCCATCTGGAACTTGCAAAGGATCTTTAAGAGTAGGCCCACCTTGGTTCCTATCATTCCCCCTCTCCTCAAAAGGATTCGACCTCGAATCTTCACCTACATCAAAAGGAGAAAGATCAGAAACATTGAAAGTTGCAGAAACTTTATACTCACCTGGAAGATCGACTTTATATGCATTGTCATTAATTTTCTCAAGAATTTGGAAAGGTCCATCTCCTCGAGGATGCAACTTAGTCCTTCTATGGGCTGGGAATCTTTCTTTGCGCATGTGAACCCAAACCCAATCTCCTGGTTCAAAGATGACACGCCTTCGTCCTTTATTGGCTTGGGAAGCAACCCTTTCATTCTTTTGGGCAATTTGAAGCCGTACCCTCTCATGAAGTGATTTCACCAACTCCGCCTTCTTTTGTCCATCCAAACTACTCCTGTCATCAACAGGTAAAGGCATCAAATCCAAAGGAGTAAGTGGATTAAATCCATAAACAATTTCAAAAGGAGAGTATGAAGTAGTAGTATGCATCGTCCTATTATATGCAAACTCTATAAATGGCAAACAATCCTCCCAAGTTTTTAAATTCTTATGAACAACAGTGCGTAAAAGCTGAGTTAAAGTCCTATTAACTACTTCAGTCTGACCATCAGTCTGTGGATGACAAGTAGTGGAAAATAAGAGCTTAGTACCCAATTTCCCCCACAACACCTTCCAAAAGTAGCTAAGGAATTTAACATCCCTATCAGAAACAATACTCCTAGGTACACCATGGAGTCGCACTATCTCCCTGAAAAACAAGTCAGCTATATTTGTTGCATCATCTGTTTTATGGCATGGAATGAAATGTGCCATCTTACTGAATCTATCAACAACAACAAAAATAGAATCTCTACCCCTTTTGGTCCTAGGCAGCCCCAAAACAAAGTCCATAGATATGTCGACCCATGGCTCACTAGGAACGGGTAAGGGTGTATACAACCCATGTGGCAAAACCTTAGATTTGGCCTTTCTACATGTAATGCATCTTCCACAAATACGGTTAACATCTCTCTTCATCTTAGGCCAAAAGAAATGTTCATGCAAAATGTCTAAAGTTTTCTTGACACCAAAGTGTCCCATTAACCCCCCACCATGTGCCTCACGCACCAATAACTCACGCATAGAACAATTTGGCAGACAAAGTTTGCTTTCTTTAAACAAATAACCATCATGCTTGTAAAACTTACCAAATGCCGCCTTATCACATGCCACATACACATTTGAAAAATCAGCATCATCGGCATACATGTCTTTCACGTATTCAAACCCAAGCATTTTGGCACTCATAGAAGTAAGAAGTACATACCTCCGGGATAGAGCATCAGCAACAATGTTCTCCTTACCTTGCTTGTAACGGATGACATAGGGAAAGGTCTCAATGTATTCCATCCATCTAGCATGCCTTTTATTCAACTTACCTTGACCCTTGAGATGCTTCAATGATTCATGATCGGTGTGGATCACAAATTCCCTTGGCCATAGGTAGTGCTGCCAAGTCTCTAATGCACGAACAAGAGCATAAAGCTCTTTGTCATAAGTAGGGTACTTCAGGGATGCCCCACTTAACTTTTCACTGAAGAAGGCTATGGGCCGCCTATCCTGCATCAAAACGGCTCCAATCCCTATTCCTGAGGCATCACATTCAATCTCAAAAGCTTTGTTAAAATCAGGTAATGCTAACACAGGTGCAGAGCACAACCTTTCTTTAATAGTGGCAAAAGCATTCTCTTGATTAGCCCCCCAATGAAACCCAACATTCTTTTTAATTACCTCAGTGAGTGGTGCAGCAATGGTGCTGAAGTCTTTAACAAAACGCCGATAAAAGCTAGCTAGCCCATGAAAGCTTCTTACCTCAGTGATGCTTTTTGGCGTTGGCCACTCCTTGATGGCCTTGACTTTCTCTTCATCCACCTCAATACCCTTTGTACTAACAACGTAACCAAGAAAAACAACTTTTTCCATGCAAAAGGCACATTTCTTGAAATTAGCATACAACTTTTCACATCTCAACACATCAAACACATATCTCAAATGCTCAATATGTTCATTTAAGTTCTTGCTGTACACTAAGATATCATCAAAGTACACAACCACAAACTTGCCTATGAATGCACGTAGGACATGGTTCATTAATCTCATGAAAGTACTGGGCGCATTTGTAAGTCCAAATGGCATAACCAACCATTCATAAAGCCCATACTTAGTCTTAAAAGCAGTTTTCCATTCATCACCCTCTTTCATTCTAATTTGATGGTACCCACTTTTAAGATCAATTTTACTGAAAATACATGAACCATGCAATTCATCAAGCATATCATCCAATCTAGGAATGGGATGGCGATACTTTACCGTGATATTGTTGACCGCCCTGCAATCAATGCACATCCTCCACGTCCCATCCTTCTTTGGCACTAGTAGCACTGGTACTGCACAAGGGCTCATGCTCTCCCTCACGTACCCCTTGCTCATCAAATCCTCAACTTGCCTCTGAAGCTCCTTTGTCTCCTCTGGATTACTCCTATAGGCTGGTCGGTTTGGAATAGCAGCCCCGGGCACAAAATCAATCTGGTGCTCAATGCCTCTAATGGGTGGCAACTCATTTGGCATCTCCTCCGGGAATACATCCTCAAACTCCTGCAACAAAGAAACAGCCAAACTAGGAAGAGACTGGTTAGTTTCATCAAGAGTAAGATAAGACTCTTTATAGACAAGAAAAATCATAGGGCGATCTGCGAAGAAAGCCCTCTTAACCTCACTCTCTCTTGCATAGAAACTCACTTTTGCCTTTCCTTTTCTCTCAGAAGACTCTCTTTCTTTTTTCTCTCGTGGCTCCACTATTTTTTCTTTACTCTCAGCCACCTCTCTACTTTCTTTCTCACTCTTTCTTTTATGCTCATATTCACGCTCACTCTTTCTTTTTTGCTCAATCTCTTTTTCACTCTTCCTTTTTTGATCACTCTCATTTTCACTCTTTCTCTTCTGATCACTCTCATTTTCACTCTTTCTTTTTTGAGCAACCTCACTTTTCAATTTCAATTGGTCCTCATAGACCTGGCTTGGAGTTAAAGGAGCAACTTTAATTGTTTTGCCCTCCTCTTCAAAGCTGTACATGTTCATGAACCCATCATGTGTCACTCTCCTATCATACTGCCACGGCCTCCCCAACAAAATATGGCCCGCATGCATAGGCACAACATCACAAAGCACCTCATCTTGATACTTCCCAATAGAAAAAGTAACTAACACTTGTTTATCCACCCTAACCTCTCCACAATCATTCAACCACTGCAATTTGTATGGTCTAGAGTGTTTTAAGGTTGGTAAATTCAATTTCTCAACCAAAGTAGTGCTAGCCACATTAGTACAACTCCCTCCATCAATGATCATACTACATACCTTATTGTTGACATGGCATCTAGTATGGAAAATGTTCTCTCTCTGTTGCTCTGCATCATCCACCTTAATGTGTGCATTAAGAGCACGCCTGGCAACAAGAGACTCACCTGTCACAGGGTATACCACTCCATCATCATCACTAGCATCATCCAACTCGGGCACCTCATCACTATCATCTTCACTCTCAGTCATCACCTCCCCATTGTCACGCATAATCATCACCCTCCTATTTGGACATTGAGAAGCAATGTGCCCTGAACCCAAACACTTAAAACATTTGATATCTCTATTCCGTGAAGGTTGGGATTCTACCTTGGGTTTGTTGCTAGTTCCCTCATCTTTTCCCTTAGGTGGTTCGGTCTTTCTCTTTGCTTCAGCTGGATCATTCCTATCCCATTTTGATTTCCAAGTAGTGCTAGAAACCGTAGTGTACCTTGCTGTCCCTTTTCTCTTTAATTGCCTCTCCACCTTCATAGCCATGTGCACCATGTCCTCTATCTCCACATAATGCTGCAATTCAATTACATTGGCTATGTCCCTATTCAACCCACTCAAAAATCTAGCCATGGTGGCCTCTCGGTCCTCCTCTACATTAGCCCGAATCATCGCCACCTCCATCTCCTTATGGTAATCCTCCACACTCCTAGACCCCTGTGTAAGATTTTGTAATTTCTGAAAAAGGTCTCTATAGTAATGGCTAGGAACAAATCTCCGCCTCATGAGAGCTTTCAACTCTCCCCATGTCTCTATAGGCCTCTCATAATTCCTTCTCCTATTGGTCACTAATTGATCCCACCAAATAATAGCATAATCAGTGAACTCAATTACCGCCAACTTCACTTTCTTCTCCTCAGAGTAATTATGACAATCAAACACCAACTCTATTTTTTTCTCCCACTCTAGATAAACCTCAGGGTCAGTTCTACCTTGGAAAGATGGTATTTTCATTTTGATGCTACCAAGGTCTCTATCTACACCATCCCGACCCCTTAGATTCCCCTCAAGTCCTCTTTCATGCCTAACTCCTCTATTTCTACCCGACCCAACGTCAGATGCTAAATCTTCCTCTTCCCCACCATCTCCTTCATTCTCATACTGATTTTCGACTCTATGCTCACATCGCCTCCTATCCGTCCTACCTTGTAGATTTCTAATCGCTGCTTCTTGATGATCCATCCTATCCCTCACTTCACCCAACACCAAGTTTAACCGCTCAAACTGTTGTTGCATGGCTTGCAACACAAAGGATGAGTTATCTGCTCTCCCCCTTGGTGGGAATGAATTCCCTTGAACCCACAATCAATTTGAAAACTCCCCAAGAAAGCCAAAATCAAGTCAAGGATGGAGAATCTAGACCCGATGAGAACTCGTTTCAAGAACCTAGATTATATTAAAATCTAGACCCGTTGAAGAACCCGTCTCAAGAACCCAGATTACAAAGGAGGAACGCCACAAAGGTTGTGATTTACCTTTGATAAGTTCAAGAGTTCAATCAAGAACAAGAGGAGAAAACTCAACTCACAAATAAAATTCAATATTGTCTAACTCTCAAATGAGGCTACAAAGAGTTTTTAAAGCCAAACCTAATCAAAACCCTAGCCAAAATAATGCCCCTTTTACCCAAAATTACCCTTGATGAACAGTACCGGCTACAGTACGCGCGGCTACAGTAACCCCAACAGTAAATTGATGAAACCCTAGTTCCTAAAATGTAATTTTCCAAATAAGCCCTTGGCCAAAATACAAGGCCTTCCCAAAAACATAGTTCAAAAGAAATAAGACATGTGAGCCAAGCATCTTCAAGCCCACTTATTCTAAACTAATAAAATAAATCATTTAACCAAATTGGAAGCCTCCAATAACGATAGGCCGTATGTTTAAGTCATGTCTTCCACAGCTTGAATAAAGTGGATCAAAACTGGTTCTTCTTCTTTCAGACCCATCTTTAGTGTTGGGCTCTTGCTGGCTTCATCCCAGGTGGATTGCACCAATCCTTGCATTGCTTCCTTGATCTTCTTGGCCCTTGATCTTGTAATTGGCCCATCTGGAACTTGCAAAGGATCTTTAAGAGTAGGCCCACCTTGGTTCCTATCAAATATCAAAGCCATTGGAATAAGATTAAAGCATAAAAGATTTAAACTTTCTCAAAACAGAAACTGTTTTGCCTCTTCCAGTTTCTAAGTTTCTAGACCTAAGAAAATATTTCACCAAAACTTTTAATCATGCAACAAATCCTCAACCAATAATCATATACACATGTTAACAGTACTCCATAAAAATTTCGGACCAAGATCTATTCATTAGCTTGGTCAAAAACTCCAAAATATAACACACTCTCCAGTTTATCGTCCAGAATGACCTTTCTGGGGTATAAACAACTTTTGACCAATCCAATGATCTCCAAATGGAACGAATAAGGTATCCACATAAACTAGACTCCAAAATAAAGAACTTTCAAGAAGGAAGCTTTGCGAGAAAACACTTACAAAAACTTCGAAACAAGCGTTCAATAGAGGTACAAAAAACTGTCCGAGTGTCTTTTGTGTTTTATGAAGGAAAAGTGTAAATAAGAGCTGCTTTTCATGGGAAGTGGACTGGAGAGCTTCTTACACAAGCTATGTAAAGTGATAGGACTGAAGGAATGGTTGAGTGTTGGCCTTTTCTTCTCATAAAAATCAGACCAAGATCTTTTCTCAAGGTGGAGTGTGAGAGTGAAAGAGTGAGGTGGCCCTTTAGCTTTGTCTTTCAAGAACCTTCTAGGCCCTTCTTGTAAAGATCTGGCCAGCCAAGTGGGGGTACAAAACTTAGCCATGAAGCAATCCTATGGTGACCAAATTCGTGGGCCTTAATGGGCCTAAACCGAATGGGCCTAAATTTTGGGGTTTAAAGAGGGTTTGGGTTGCTATCAACTATCAAGCCCAAATCCAATATCACTTGGTCCAATCAATTTTTCAAGGTTAACAAGGTTGGATAATGATGTTCTAACACAAATTTGAAAAATTAATAGCATGTGGAAGTGATTTAATCAAGTGATTAAGCACAATGTTAGAAATCGGATTAAAAAAAGTTTAGAGGCCAACTTTAGGGTTTTGGGGAAAAAGTTTAGGGTTTCGATTTCAACAAAGCTTTTGGGCTTTCAATTGGATTCCCACCATTTCGGGTTTCACTAGGATTGAAAACCTTTTTGGTCTGGCACAATATGGTTGATCAGATGAAATAAAGTTTTGCTTAAGTAACATGATTTCACAGGTTGATTCCTTCAAATCCATCAAACGTTCCTCATGGTACCAGGTGTCTAATATTACTCACTGCAATTGGTGCGCTTACCGAGGTTACTATTCACTCCGAAAAAGTGAATCATAAACTTAACACTAAAAATTTCTAAATATTCATATTAACCTACAATGAAAATATTATACCGAAATTCAACCTCGAATTGCCCTTAAAAATAATTTCACAATTTCCAACAGACGTTTCGTCCGGAATTATGAAAATAGGCTATTGCGCCATAAAATCCTAAATAATCCACTGAGTCTAATGGCGTATACCATAATCCATTCTGACACTTCTAACCACTTCAAATAAATAAAACTCATATTTCTAGCAGTATAGTGAGTGATAACACTGACTATGTTGACAGACTAAAACCTATGCAATTGGTCGATTCATAAAAACTTATGGGGTTTTTACGAGATTCCTAAAGTCAATAGAAATTCCCCTAATGAATTTCTAGCGGGCTGTTACACAAATGGTGGTGGAATTTACCATCTTAGGGAATATGATATCCTAAAAGCTAAGTTGGAGATGCTTACTAAGGAGTTATAGGTGCTAAAAACTAAGGATTTAAAGCCAACACATATGGCTACTCGTGTAGAGTCCTTTGAACTGTATTTTGTGTGTGGTGGGGTAGATCACCTAGCGCAAAAGTGCCCCACATTTGCTGAAATGAGGGGAATATATGAGGAATAATGTAATGTTTTAGGTATGTACAAAAAGCTTTTTGCACCTTTCTCTGATACCTACAATCCGGGGTGGCATAATCACCCCAATTTTATCTGAAAATCTGAAAACCAACAGTCTGCACAGCCACCTAGCAGTTATCCTACACCGTATCATGCATCTTCCTCTTCTAGGAACTCTTTAGAAGATACTTTACATGCTGTTATTGAGGCACAGGGTAAAACTAATCAAAAGTTTGAATATTTGATTATGCAGGTTGTCGAGGAAAACAAGGAGATAAAAAGACATGTATCCAAGTTGATGAGCTCTTTGAGTGTGAATGAGCGTGGCAAGTTCCCTTCTCAAACTCAATCCACACCCCAAGGTCAACATATGGCTCAAGGAAATTTGAAAGAGGTCAATGCTATTGTGACACGAAGTGGTAAATCCTTACACATCTCAACAACTGATAAGCCAGAGGATGTTGAAGAGGAACAAAGTAATAATAGTGTTGAGTTGTCCAAGGAAGCCGAGGTAATCAAGAGCTCAGTTAAGGTACCATTTCCTCCAACTTTAAAATTTGGTATGCGAACTTTGGATTCTACCAATGAAATCTTGGAGAA
Organism: Juglans regia; assembly: GCF_001411555.2. Taxonomy (NCBI): domain Eukaryota; kingdom Viridiplantae; phylum Streptophyta; class Magnoliopsida; order Fagales; family Juglandaceae; genus Juglans; species Juglans regia. The sequence goes on from NC_049903.1 coordinate 22,046,639, forward strand.
CCTCAGGCAGGTAAAGATCAATCTTCATCTTTTGCATGTTATTAAATAAGTTCCTACTTATGCAAAAGTTCTCAAAGATTTGTGTATAGTTAAGAGGAAGCACTATGTTAAGAAGATAACATTTCTAACAGAGCAAGTTAGTGCTCTAATTGAGTAGTGAATTCCTCTTAAGTACAAGGATCTTGGTTGTCCAACCATTGCATGTAATATTGAAAATCATGAGTTTGGGCAAGCCTTGCTAGATTTAGGAGCTAATGTAAATTTGATGCCTTATTCTATTTATTTGCAGCTTGGTATGGGTGAAATTAAGCCCACTTCTATTGTGTTTCAATTGGCTGACCGTTCAATTAAGAAACCGAAAGGGATAATTGAAGATCTTTTGATCCAAATTGACTAATTTTACTACCCTGTTGATTTTTTAATTTTGGACACTCAGTCAGTTGTTGAGTCTGACTCTAAGATTCCTCTCATATTAGGTAGACCTTTTTCCTAAGACTATGTAGTTATAAACTGCAAGAATGGACTGATGAAACTATATTTTGGAAACATGACCATGGAGGTCAACATATTCCACATCAGTAAGCAGCCTAGTGAGGATGATGAGTGCCAACAAACATACATGATTGACAGACTCATTGTAACACCCGGGCTCAGCCAAGCCCGATCTACAAAAAATTTTAGTTTATAGGTATGAAAAGTCCATTTGAATTTTCGAGTAAAATTTTTTGGAAGAGAGTATGGGCCTAAACTAGTTTTGGCTTATTATAATTTTTTTTCTTTTTTTGATAGGTTTAAAATCCTTTAATGGACCAAGTAGATTTTCACTCGAAAAATTTTTGGGGCTACTGTAATTGTTTTAGGTTGAGTTGAGGTCTAAAACTTAGAAAAAAAAAGGCCATGCATTAACCCCATTCAAGATCCAAGTCGTGGGACAATTGTTTCGGGTTAAAGTGCCATACCCTGTGAAAATAATTTCAGACTCCACGTTTCTGCACGTTCGCGTCCGTCTGTCCACAGCATGCATGCACACACACGACTTAGCCTTCCATCCGCACACACGTCTCTTTTATCACTAGGGTTTTCGCATCATATTTATACGCACACAATAGCAATGCGTAGAGAACGCCTTTGTCACCACTGCTGCCCAGTGTTTATCACCACTGCTGCCCAGTTCGTCCTCCCCCAACCTCCATTTCCACTTAAAACCGACGCCCAAAGCAACCATCGGAAAACACTTTTGACAACAATGGGAAACAGCAACCCACGGCTTTTACCGAGTTAAAATCCTTTGTTTTCCATACCGAAAACAGAGCATCACCACAAATCCGGTTGATCACCACCGTACGATAGGAAAACTATTGAACCAGCCACAAAATCTACCGGTTGTCACTTTTCCGTCAGCCTCGAGCCGCCTCAGTTCCACCTTGTCCCACACTGTGAGTCACTCTCATGTTGCTCTTTTTATTTTTTCTTTCCTCTCGCGCACTCACCCTCCGTTCTCTCGCATTTCTCTCACTCTCACCGCCCTGCGTAGGCAGCATCTTCACCGCTCGCCTGCTCTCCAGCCGCGTCGCCACTGCCTACCCAGTCCAGCCGTCGCACGCTACCGCTTGTTTTCCTCTGTGAGTAAGCCCTGTCATGCATGTTATGTTGATTTACATAAGTTTTTTTTTAGTTTTCAAAGAATTAAATGAAATTACCGTAATACCCTTTACTACATGTTATATTAATGGGCTTTTAAACTTTTATTATGTATTAGTACACTGTTATTTAATTATGATTACAGAAAATTATTTTAACATGTTATTAAGTAAAGTTTTATTTTAAAAGTAAACAATATTGTGTAATGTTATTTTTACATTTTAGATATGATTTAGTCTATTTAAAAATAGTTATGGTTTATTTTAAAATATTTTGGGATAATTATATTATTCAGTATTAAACTTCATAAGTTGTTTTCATTAATAAATAGGTTTGACTTTTAAATGTTTTAGTCATAGTTATTAAATCATCAGTGATGATTTTAGAAAGTGATGATTTGAAATTTTAGGTTTTGAGGAATTAAATAGGTTATTTTAGAAGCTTTGGATTAAATATCGAAATAAGTGGTTGATTGGAAATTTACGAGAATTACTTGATTATTTTATAGGTGACGATTGTTAATTGTTTGACATTTTAAGAAAAATTCTAAAAAAGTTAAGAAGTCCAGGTAAGCGGGGGGTTCCTATGCTAGACTTTGCATTAAAATAAAATGAGCTAAGGTTATTTTTGGAAAATATACATATTTGATTTTTAAAGAAATTTGAACTACCTCAGTTATTTGTTCTGCATTACTTATGAGATTCTGTTTAAGAAGAAAATATTTTCTATCATGACTGGTGTAGACATGAGCGTAGTTTTGACATTCTATTTCTGAACTTTAAAAAAGAGTGCGAATATGAAATTTGTGCATAAATTATGTTGTGATATGATTTTGTTATGTTCTGAAGATTTTGTTCAGTACGCTGTTTGGATAAGATGTGATTTCTGAAAACCTTTGGCATGACTCTCTGATTCTGAATTTGATTATGTTTCCGCTCTGTTCAGTTACGGGCCAACCATGGGTGATAATAGTGGCATATGGCCCAACCACGAGTTACAATAGTGGATACATCCCAACCACGAGTAATAATAGTGGATACGGCCCTGCCACGAGTAATAATAGTGGATACGGCCCTGCCACGGGTTATAGTAGTGGTCTCTGTTTTGAGTGCACACCTTTGTGACAAAGTGATTTATGTTCTGCTTGGCTATCCACAGATGCACAACCCTACCACGGGGGTTATACATGGCCTCTGTTCTAATATGATGTTCTGATGATGATGATGATTATTTATGCTATTCCAAAGAATATGTTTGAATGAAATTGTTTCTAAATCTTCGTTCTGATATTTTGATAACATGTTTTGCTTCCGCACTCTGAAAATGAAAAATGTTTTGTTTTGCATTCTGATTTCTGTAAATGCTCATGTTTACACACTGGTATATGTTCTCTGCTTAGTGAGTTGTTGATAACTCACCCTTATCTCCATATATTTTTCAAATAATTTTGATGGTTTAGCTGGAGAATAAGAGTGGAAGTTTTAGCAAGTGTGATGATCAGAGTAGAATAAGTGCATGAGGGTACAAGTGCTTATTTGAAAGTCGTAGTTACTAAACTGATTTTGTTATTCGGGTATTTTGATTTGATGAGTTAAGGATAATTTCGTATTTTTGAGAGTTTTTAATTTATGTTATTGAGATTTTCTTTATTGTCCCCATGGAGGAACTTAGATATTTGGATTGATTAATATTTTATTAGATTTTTCTGCATTTTATAGTTGTACTATTTAAATTGATTTGAGGTATTAAGAGTTAACTCTTCGGACCTCCGGGAACGGGGCATTACACTCATAGACAAAGGAGTTCACACAACTCATGATTATGATCCCCTTGGATATTTCCTTGTTAATTCTGAGTTTGATACTATTAGTGATTCATCTGATGTTGATATTTGTGCTATTTGTTATGAAATTCAGGATTATGAAACATAGACAAAAAGAAATCAGAAAACAAAGAAAACAACAACAAACAAAAAGAAAGAGAAGGAACGGAACGGAAAGAAACAAATAAAACAAATAAAATTAAAAAAACAAATACCTGCATGGTGTGGTCAAGGTTTATAGACCGGGTCTACAAGTGGAATGTCTTCCACTTCAGGCACTTGTCTACCAATAAGGATTTTAAGGTGTTGATCATTTACATTAAAGACCTGGTCATCCTTAGGGTCCTCTATTTCTATCACCCCATTTTCAAAAACATGCTTCACTACAAAGGGGCCGGTCCACCTAGACCGAAGTTTTCCTAGGTGCTCGTAAAGTCTAAAATCATAAAAGTATACTCGGTCATTGGGTTTAAACGTCTTCCTAAAAATATTTTTATTATGAAACGCTTTCATTTTAGTCTTATAGATTTTAGACTTCACATAAACATCATTTCTCAACTCCTCTAACTTGATCAACTGAAACTTCCTAAGCTTACCCGCATTCAATTTCAAAGAAATACTAATAGGAGAAGTGCAGAATACGTTATGATCTACGCCATTAGACTCAGTGGATTATTTAGGATTTTATGGCGCAATAGCTTATTTTCATAATTCCGGACGAAACGTTTGTTAAAAATTGTGAAATTATTTTTAGGGGCACTTCGGGGTTGAATTTCGGTAAACAATTTTCACTATAGGTTAATATGAATATTTAGAAATTTTCAGTACTAAGTTTATTATGCATTTTTTTGAGTGAATAGTAACCTCGATAAGCGCACTCAATGCAGTGTTTTCAAAATCACAGTGTGAAATGTCCAAATTAGATTGGAGGAGTTTTTTTTAGACACTTGGCAAGATCTTAGCGACACATAGTGAATAGTTAGACACTTGGCACCATGCGGAACCATTAGATAGATTTGTGAAGGAAGTTAAGGTGTGAGATCATGCCACCTAAGCAAAGCTCTGTTTCATCTGATCAACTAAATTGTGCCAGAACAAAGAGGGTTTCAACCCTAGCAAAACCCTAAATGGTTGGAATCCAATTGAAACCCCAAAAGCTTGGTTGAAACCAAAACCCTAAACGGTTTTCTCCTAAAGTTGGCCTCCAAACCTTTTTTAATCCGATTTCTAGCATTGTGTTTAATCACTTGATTAAATCACTTCCACATGCTATTAATTAATCAAATACTTGTTATGACATCATTATCCAGCCTTTTAAACCTTGAAAATTTGATTGGGTCAAGAGAAATTGGTTTTGGGCTTGATAACATCTCAAATCCTAGCCAAACCCCCTTTAAACCCCAAATTGAAGCCCACTTGGTTGGGGTCCACCAGGGCCTACGAAATTGGCCACCTTGACAAAGCTTCTTGAAGAAGTTTCCTCCCCCACATGGCAAACCATCCACTGCCATTGGCTGCAACCTACTAGTGCCTTGATGTGAAGAGAAGTCCACTCCATCAACCTCCATCTCTCACAGCTGCTGCAGGCAGTCCATTCCTCTCACTATTCTCCACTTTATGTCACATAGCCACATCTAGTCAAGGGTCATTCAAGCCCATAACTTCCCCCTCCAGAAGTCTAAAGTCGTGCAAGACACACTTCTCTCCATTTTATCACCTATTTCCCCCGTTCTTAGAGAGAAACACAAAAGAGCTCTATCGGGCAAATTTCTGGGTCTTTTTGCGTGGCCATTTCGAGCCTTGTAAGTATTTTCACATGATGATTCCTTCACATAAGTTGTTCGTCTTTGAGTGTAGTTTCTGGAGATACTTATTAGTCTCATTCCATGTTCATTTGATTGGTCAAAAGTATTTTTAACCATGGAAAGGTCAAAAGTATTTTTAACTGGAGAGTATGATATGTTTTGGAATTTTTGGCCAAGCTAATGGATTTATCTTAGTCCGAAAATTTTATGGAGTGTTGTTAGCATGTGTTTATGAATTTGTAACATGGATAAAGCTTTGGATAATAGCTTTCCTTAGATTTAGAAACTTGAAAACTGGAAGTTGAAAAACAGTTTTTGTTTTGTGAAAGTTAGAATATTTCGTGGTTTGATCTTATTCCAAAGGCTTTGATATTTTTATATGATGATCCTAAGCCTCTTATATACATGTTACGATGCTATTTTGAAGATATTTAGTATTAGTTTTAAAGGTATGATTTTTCTATGCAAGAGAATTTCTGTTAGGCCCAAGATTTGATATTTTTGGGTTAGATCCATGTTTTATTGAGTTTTAGCCATGTGATTTTCATTTTGATGGTTGGATCTTCTTTAGGACACATTTGTAAACCATAAGATGTTTTAGTTTGAAGATCACATGTGTTTAAGCCATGGATCAAGAGATTGATCAAAGTTAGTGGAGAGAAAAGTTTATGTTTTGGATTAAGTTTAAAACCAAAAACTCCAAGTATTGTTTTGTGATTTTTGGTGGCTTTTGTTTGATGATTTAAACCATCGTTGATCTTAGGATGATGTTATGAATATGTTAGAAGTAAGATTTGATTTTTTTGGAATTCTTGGAGATGTTTTTATTAAGGTCAAAACTTGTGATTTAAGGGTTTACTTTTTGTTAAAAAGTTTGGATTTTTTTACAAAAAGTTTGGTGTTGATGATTAGCTTTTCTTAATGGATATTTTAAGTGTATTTTTAAACTTAGGATAGGAAGATCTTTGATACAAAATTTTGGTTTAATCATGAGTTTTGAAGATGGAAGAAATTGCAACCAAAATCATGAGAAATGGCCTATGAATGTTTCGGCCATTGTGAGTTTTCCATAGTTGTGATTGGTTTTAAATTTTTCTGAGTTTTTACGTGAGTCTAGAACAAAATTTATGTGAGGAATGTAAATTTTGATAAATTTTGGAGTTAGGAGGTGAAATCCTTAAGTTAGGGGTAAAATAGTCATTTTCCCATATATAGAAGGTAAAATGGTAATTTTACTCTAAGCTGTGTCTTTCCACATTTCTAATTGTTAGTAATTAATTTTTAATTTTTAAAATACCCTCTTACAATTCCTCGTGTTTCGATCTTTACTCTTGTAGGACGCGACGATCGAGGTAAGTTAGCTCTTAAGTTACTATCAGTTTACTATGTATGTGTGATGAGTAAGGGAACTACAATTTATGTTCTTATGTTGTTATATATGTCATGTCATGCCAGATCATTACATGTTTATCTATTACACGAATTATTCTGTCATGAAATATTTATCTGTTACACAATATATTTTGTCTCATGTTACTATCTATTGCAATTATGTCACATTACGTATGCTATATGTTACATGTATGTCATGTCACATAATATTCACTGTCACATGTTATGTAATGTTACGAAATGTTATCTGTTATCTGTTATGTCATGTTACAAAATATTGTCTGTTATAGATATGTCATGTTATGAAATATTTTCTGTTACATTTTATGTAATCTTCATGTCATGTTATGCTGCGTCAGGATTTCTGTCGTTTATGTCACGCTCATGTCACATCACGTTACGAAATGTCATGTATGCCAGTTAAGTTATTCATGTCAATCACGACCCTAAGCGCTAGGATGAGGTAATATCCTAATGGAACTCCTTTGTTCATGCTGTAGTGTCTAAATAGGTGTGAAATTTCCTGGATTGACGAAGTATAGTCAATAGGTTGCGAATGAGGCCTAATTAACTAGTCACCGGAGTTCGCCAGGCACTAACGCCAATGGTGTCACACATTATGTTACGTGTGTCCACAGCAAGTGTGGCACAAACAAATAAGTCATGGGGCCACAACAACTGTGGAGCATGAAGTATGAGACCACAACAATTGTGGAGCATACACTACGTGAGACACAACAATTGTGACATGTAAAATACGTGGGGCCACAACAACTGTGGAGTACGTATTAATGCACTCATAGCTGGTATAGACACCTGTATTGTGATGCGGTAATCGGTAGGGACACACGGCTCAAGGGGACCTGTGTAGCACCCATATGGTCACTTTATAAATTGAGTCTATTGAATAAGATTCCAAGTTCATGTATTTCACGTTCAAGTCATGTTTCACATCATGTTTTGTTCAAGTTTACATTTATGTCAAGTTTCAAGTTCATGTCAATTGTGGTAACCCCATGAGATAAGATTACTCAAGCATAGTGACCCTATGAGACAAGAATATGTTTCAAGTTCATGTTTATATCATGTTATGTTCAAGTTCACGTTCATGTTATGTCATGTTCACGTTCACGTTATGTTTCAAGTTCACATTTATGTTATGTCATGCTCAGGTTCATGTTATGTTCAAGTTCATGTTCAAATTATGTATGTTAACGTTCATGCTATGGTTCAAGTTCATGTTATGTTTCAAGTTCACGTTCATACTATGTTGCTAGTCCATGTTATGTTTTAAGTTCACGTATATGCCATGTCACGTCAAGCTAAGTTTCAATTTCAGTTCAAGTTATGTCATTTATGCCATGCTATATATGTCATTTATGCTATGCTATATGTCAAGTTATGCTATACTTACTTATGACTTTGATTATGCATTCATGCTTTTACTGACATGCATGCATCAATAACCTATGTGGAAGTTTCCTGTTAACTTGCTGAAATTTGTAATCAAATCTCACCGTGATAGTTCCAACTACCATTCCTCCCGAATGGTGGGCGATATGTCAGGATCAGAGCAGGGAGAAGACACTGGCAGACTAGAGAAGGTTGACTAGACACCGTAGATGCATCACGAAACTTGTAGCCTCCATAGTTAGGTCTTTAGATAGTATTCCAGCATCGTTAGTCTAGTTACGTGAGTTACTCAACGAACTAGCCCAATAGTATATTTTGGCAATGAAATGATAGAGTCAGGTCTCCATTGTTTTGTGATTACAGTCTTCTGAGACTCGTACTGTAATCATGGATATTTTAAGTATGCATGGTTTATGTTTTAACTATTTGAGATATTATAAGTTTGGTGCATAGTATTGCTCACAAAAAAATAATTATTATCCGTTGCAAATATTGCATAATGCTAGATGCAGGGGGGAGGTAACCTTGTGTTGCATGTCCCAACGCTTCGGATGTTCGTCCGATCCCAAGCGGAATCTGGGTGCGTCACATGCCAAGTATCTAATATTATTCACTAAGTGTGGTTAAGATCTTGCTAAGTGTCCAAATAAAACTTCTCTAATCTAATTTGGATAATATGCACTGTGATTTTGAAACACTACAATTGGTGCGCTTACCGAGATTACTATTTACTCCGTAAAAGTGAATGATAAACTTAACACTAAAAATTTCTTAATATTCATATTAACCTACAGTGAAAATCGTTTACCGAAATTCAAACTTGAAGTGCCCCTAAAAATAATTTCATAGTTTCAAACAGGTGTTTCATCCGAAAATATGAAAATAAACTTATTGCGCCATAAAATCCCAAATAATCAACTGAGTCTAATGGCGTAGACTATAACACATTCTAACACTTCTAACTATCTGAAATAAATAAAACTCATATTTCTAGCACTATAGTAAGTGATAATACTGACTATGTTGACAGACTAAAACTTATGCAATTGGTCGATTCGTAAAAACTCATGGGATTTTCACGAGATTCCTAAAGTCAATAGAAATTCCACCAATGAATTTCTAGTAGGCTGTTACACTTGAGAGCACTTCTCCCTCTTAGAGATCAAAAGAGTGAAATCGAGTGAGTTCTTGGTGAGTTCTTGAGTGTTCTTGTGTAAGGTTGTCTTGAGTGGTTGGAAGGCCATGAAATTTGTAAGTTTTCTTGATCTTGATCTTAGTTAGCATGTCAAGCTTTGTTTCCAAGTGTTAGTACAAAATTTGATTGAGGTTTGAAAAGGTTATCATGCTTAGTTCAAAGTAGGGTCAATTAAGAGATGGTTTGAATGGTTCAATGATTTTAAGTAGGAATTTAGCTATGGTATGTCTTAAGCATGATTTGATATGATCTATCATTGTCTTAACATGATTATGGAAGGTTTAAATTGTAGTTAGAAGCATGTCATGGTAGGTTTTAATTCTATCTTGTTTTGATCATCAAGTGTGAATCGGTTTTGAATAAATTGGAGATTAAGGATTTCTTAGCCATGATTAAATGTTGGGATGAACTTTATTATCCAAGAATTAGCCTTCATTATGTCATTAAAGATGTTAGTGATCATTTGTGATTAAATAAAATCTCATATGCATGCATTCATAGGGATCAATTGTTGAAAACACATTTAGGCATCAACTAGAGTGCATGCCACGGGTTGGGACTGTTTGGGAAAGTTCCAATTTTATTTGTAAAAATCCAAGGGCATATATGGTTTTAGAATGCCAAAAATATGAATTTCATGAAATTTGGTTAAATTTGGAATTCGTTTGCAATTCATGTAAAATTAGGGCCTAGATGGCAATTTAAGGGTATTTTTGTAAATATCCAATGCTTGAAACCTTTGTTTGTGAACCTTATCTATAGAAGTATTAATCATAACTTAGTACACACTTGATTTACGCAGCTACGGCGTTATTTTCAAATTACTTATGAAGTTTGTAAGTTGGCCTCTAACTTTTACACATTTATAGATTATTTATGAATTTTTGATAAATGTTTCATTCATACTTTAATTATCATTTTGAGCATAAAATATTATGTTATAAAATATAGCATAAAAATAATTTTTGTCACAACCCCAATGGCTAGGATGAGAAATTATCCTAGTGGAACTCCTTTATTTACTCTTTAGTGTTTAATAATGGAGTAATAACTCCCGGATTGACGAAAAACAGTTAACAGGCTTCGAATGGGTTCTTTTAAGAAAATGCCGAAGCGAAGTCAACATATTATGACACCTAACTCTAGTGGGTGTACACGTTATGATTTTTATGATGTTATGTTATATTACCAATCCATTGAGAATGAGTCTATAGATAACATATTTTCAATGTGAGTTATACTACAGTCACCAATAGGTACTCACAGTGAATATGGGGAACTGTGACATTACTACACGTTATGATGTTAATTATAAATTACTAATAATGATGAAAGTTTATGATGAAAGTCTATAATAAAGTTATGTTTTCAAAAATGATGGTAAAAATATTTATTGAAGGAAATATTGTCTCCATTTATTTGAAATGTTGAGGAATCTGGATGGGAGACATGCATACTGATTTCTCTGCATCTCATGCATTACATATTTATCATACTTCATGTTTAATTTTATCTTTGTGCACGTTGGTTATTTAATTTACTAAGATTTCGAGTAAATCTTATCCCTTGTGAGACCACTACTTGGAATGATAGAAGTTGTGCCAGGTCTTGAGGGTATCGAGCTAGATGGAGCGCTGGATCCAACTAATTGAGGAGGTGCCAGACCTTGAGAGGACTGGATTTAATCCTGATGTTTATAGCCCAAGTCCTTCATGCTTTAGATCATATGAAGAGAATGATTTGACTTTAACTCTTAGTTGTACTAAGTCTATACTACGTTGGTATTTTGAACTTAATGATTTTTAATGAAGTTGTGATGTTTTTTAGTTATTCTGGCGTATTTTATACTTATACATCTTATTTTCACTGCGATTATTGCATACTGCTAGTTGTATACTAGGATGCATTGCATTCTAACTGTTATGTACGTGGGTATGTAACCTTGTGTTGTATATCCTGACGCTCTAAGAGCATTAGCATTGGTTTCATCAAAAGCCTAGCCAAATGCAAAATTTGATGAATTTCATCAAAATAAGGCTGCATTAGATTAGTCAAATAGATAAATGTGAAACTTTGAGCTACTGTAAATGTATAGGTTTCTTCAAATTTGAAGGTCAATTATTCATTCATCAAATCTGTTTTCTATTCAATTTTAATTTTCAAAGGTCTTTTTTATTCACATTTAATCTCCAACCGTCTTGTAATAATAATGTAAGAATCAAATTAAATTATTAATCAACATATGATTAGTGTAATTGTAAAATATGAAAAAAAATATTTTTATTAGAAAAATAATATTATATTATTATTTTGATGAATTCAATAGCTAATTCAATGTGGAGTTATGGCTAGGAAAGTTTTGGATTTATAGAAATCATGTACTTTTCATCAAACTTTAGAGATAACTTTGATGAAGCCAATGCCAATGCTCTTCTTCTTCCATCCCAAGTGGAGGTTGGGGGTGTCACAGTATTAATTCATTTCTCGTATCAAACAGAATAATTATGTAATTAATTAAGTAGAATATTACGACACGTTTTTCTAGAAGAAAAGTTCAAGAAGCAATGCAACGAAGTAAATAGCTTGATCATAAATTATGATTATCACATGTTTGTTAGTTTAGATAAATCATTATTAAAGTCAGTTATTTGATAGCCACATTTAATGCACATGTCACGATTTATGCAAGAATGTCATTCATCATAGTACACGATCATGTTAATTTTCTGCATCATGTTCAGATTCAGCATTTTATAGTTATTTATATTAGTATGTATGTCATGCATCTCACGTTGCATAAGACATGTAAGCTTTATTAAGTTTAAGTGCAAGATAAGATAAGATTAGTTTAATCAGATGGTCATTCAAATGCAGTACTAATGCAGATTTAAGATGGATGTGCAAGTCACGGAGTCAAATGTGGTCCACCGTAGTATGCTAGAATACTACTTCAGCGGCTTCCCTTGCAGTCACGGGATGTGAGGCTGGTGCACAACTTTACACACAATCTTAAGTGTGTGTTGACCAGTCAGATCAGTAATTTAAATCAAAATAATCAGATAAGTCAAACAAGTCAGATAATTCAGATAAATCAAGACAAGTCATGCATAGTCTAAGCATCAGTATGATCGGTCATGATTTTAAGTTCTCAGTATGAAAACTTTTATAGAAACCTTACATTTATTATGTTTACATTGTGATAGATTTCTTACTGAATTCTCAACTCATTTTAATTTTATCTCATATTTTTAGCCACCCAGGTGAGGATGATGATCGGAGTACAAGAAGATGGCCAAGCTTAGATGGAGCAGTTTGATGTCATTCCAGGCTTTATTTATTTATTTAGTTTGATTTATCAAATCAAGAAATTTCTTGTTAGGCTTTATTTACGTATGAAATTACGTGATATCCCTAACCCTCGGGAATGAGATGTTACAATTTACAAATTATCTCACTACTATTCACATAATTTTTTTTATTTCATCTCATTTTATCTTATCTCATCTCATATGTGTAACCAAACGAGGCCTTAGACACTTTTTAAAGACAATATCTAATATTATTTTATAAAATACTATTTTACATTTTTAAATTACTCTCACGTTGGCTCTCTCATCACTATCGATCTCACTTTCTCTTTAGGGGCAAAATTAGAATTTGGTGTGTGAGGGGGTGATTGGCAAAGTATGTGGTATGTGTCAGTATATACTTTTTGCATGTGACTATATAAAAAATAATAATCATACGTCATAAAATTGTATACAAAAAATACATGTCTATATACTATCTTATAAGATAATTTTCCTTTCTTAAATGCTAAAAAAAAAAAATTCTATTTTTCTATAGACCTTTACAAAAAGAAAAGAAATTGAAATATCAATTTAGGATTTCCCCTTTAAAATAAGCTCGACGGCAATCTTTCATGGAATAAAATTCATTTATTATCATCTCTGAAGTGAAACTCTTGAGAAAAAATAAAACAAAAAAGAGAAACTGAGATAAAGTTAAACCAAATGGACATAAGTCAATAACAGAATAGTGGAAATCAAAGGGGATTCAATTTAAAAACAAAAAGAACAAAAAAAGAAGAAGAAATTTGAGAAAAGAAGTGAGAAATAGAAGCAATCCAATTGAAGGAGAAGTACAATCGGATAGGGAAATGGCCATAGAAATGGGGGCTGAGGAAAGGATAACAAGACAGAGAAAACCCAGATGGAAACGCAGTATAGCTATAAACTTGATTGCCGACAATATGGTAGATGCAAATGCTAATTGAAATTCAAGGATGTCAAAGAAAATACTTGACGAATAAGAGTCTATAGAAACTGTGTATGATATGAAATGAAACAAGCCGCACATCAAAGATAAATAAAGAGAGATAGAGATAAAATATTTTACCCTTTTGTGTCTACGGTTTTGGGGTAGGCTTTCATAGATTTCTTTTCTTGCTTTGCTTTTTCTCTCTGTCAAATCTGAAAAAAGAATTGCTTTTGCCCTCTCTGAAACCTGTTCGGTTTGGTAAAAGGATTGGCTGGGAACGTGGAATAGGTACTTTACCGTACTTTTATGACAATAATGGGATTGAGTAACTTGGAACTTAGGGTCAAATGGGTCGTTGAAGAAAGCGCAGTATGTCAGTGTCATTGTGTTCATAGAGTTAGCTGGGTGATAATAGTCGAATTGTGCATAATTTTAATATTTTAAACAAAGTATTATCTCAACAGTATAGTCTTAATTCTTATATTTTTATTAATTTTAAAATATTTATTTTTCTCCAGGAGTTGCAAATAAAAAATATATATAAAAATTTTGGATATGAACATAAAAGGAACCGATAAAGAAAAAATAATGAAAAGAAGCAAAGATGACATAAAACTGAAAAAAGAAAGAAGAGGAGCCACAAACGGAAAAAAGTTTGATGCGAACGAGGAAACATAATTCATGATGTAACGCCTCGGTCTCGTAGGAATCGAAGAGTTATTTTCTATAACTTAAAACTCACAATTGATCACTATATTTATAGACTCCAAAATACAAAGTCATCAGAATACTACATAATCTCTTAATAAAGTCCGCCACTTCTCAGAAATCTTCTATGAGTAAACCACTATGCTTAAATAATCATCTCACCGATACTCTATAATCCTGATCCTTAATTAGACTATTCAAAATCAAATCATCTAAAAAATATATGGAGATAAGGGGTGAGTTATCAACAACTCAATAAGCAGATGATATATACTAGTGTGCAAACATGAACATTTTCACAGATTTCAAAATGCAGAAACAAAACATTTCAGTATCAATATGCAAATCTCAAAAAAATACATATTATCAGAAAATTAGAGCGACTTTTCAAACATTTCATACTCAGAAATCAACTTTTCATATTCAAAGACTCATTTGGCACAACATGACTGAACATCTTCATCTTATCATATCATATCAGAGTATCATATCAGAACAAAGACCATGTTTAACCCCCGTGATAGGGTTGCGCATCCTGCGGAAAGCCATGCAGAACATAAATCACCATATTACCAAAGCGATTGCACTCAGAACAGAAAATCACTATTATATCCTGTGGCGGGCCAGAGGTCACCATTGTATCCCGTGACAGGGCCAGAGATCACTATTGTATCTCGTGACAGGGCCATAGGTCACTATTATATCCCGTGACAGGGCCAAAGGTCACTATTATCTCCCGTGACAAGGCTAGAGGTCACTATTATATCCCGTGACAGGGCCACATATTATAGCAAAACAGAATCAGAATCACCATATCAGAGTCAGAACAGAATCAAAAAGTCATGTCAAAGGTTTTTCAGATGCCACATCATATCAAAACAAAGTACTGATATTCAAATCATTTCACATTTTTCAAAACAGATTCAGAACATCTTCTCGTCACATGCGAAATTTATCAAATTTTCATATTCACTCATTTGTCTCAGTTCAATAACAGAATGCCAAAAATAAACTCATATCTACACCAGTCAAGACAGAAAATACTTTCTTCTTAAACGGAATCTCATGAGTAATGCAGAACAAATATCTGAGATTATTTTCAGATTTCTTTTCATAACAAAACATGCACATTTTCCAAAAAGGACCTCAGTTCATTTTATTTTATGCAAAGTCTAGCATAGAAATCCTGCTTACCTGAATTTCTTAGTTTTTTTCAGAATTTTCCTTAAAATGTCGAACAATAATTAATCGTCACCTATAAAAATAACCACGTAATTCTCATAAATTTCCAATCGAACACATATTTCAATATTTAAGCCTAAAATGCTAAAATAACCTATTTCAATTATTCAAAAAAACATAACTTCACGTAATCCTAAAATATCGACACATTTTCTAAATTCATCAATATCCACTTAATTTAACTCCGACTTTGACCTTAAATATTAAAAGAAATATTTCTATGAAATAAGATTTTTGGTACTAGTATAAAGTGGTATTAGACCCATTAAAAATAATTTATTGATTCCTAGAAACAAACCCATGGTTACAAAAATAACATAAAAAAAATGCTTGTTGTAATACTGAGGACAAAATTGTAATAACAACTAAACAACTAAGCGTTACGTAAACATGTCTCAATAAGCCATGTTTTCTTTTTTTTCTTTTTTTCTTTTTTTTTTGTTTGCAAGGAAAGAAAAATACATAGACCCAAGTCGTGCGATGGAGGCTCACCGTGATTGAAGGAGGTCGCGGCAGGGCAGGCGAGTGGGAGATGGCTAGGACACGACGGCGGAACACTGAGAGAGAGAGAGAAAGAGCGAGATGAGCAAGAGAGAGAGAACGGTGAGAGAGAGAGCTACACCAGAGAGATGAAACACAGTGAGAGGGATCGATATGAACCTGCGGGAACGGAATCCCTTGAACCCACAATCAATTTAAAAACTCTCCAAAAAAGTCAAAATAAAGTCAATGGATGGAGAACCTATACCCAATGAGAACTAGTTTCAAGAACCTAGATTATATTAAAATCTAGACCCGTTGAAGAACCCGTCTCAAGAACCCAGATTATAAAGTAAGAACGCCACAAAGGTTGTGATTTACCTTTGATAAGTTCAAAAGTTCAATTAAGAACAAGAGGAGATAAACTCAACTCACAATGAATAAATTCATTAAATTTCTTAAACTTCATAAAACTGATTAAAAAGTGGCTTCAAAGAGTATTTAAACCAAAACCTAATCAAAACCCTAGCCAAAATAATACCTTATCTTCCAAAAATACCCCTGAGTGAATAGTACCGCGGCTACAGTATGACGCTACAGTAACTCGGCTATAGTAACCCTAACCCTAGTTCAATAAAATAATAACTTTCCCAACATACCCTAGCATAGGCCCCCTTCCCATATAATAAACCCAATTACTCTAAATTAATAAAATAAGTCCTTTATATGAATTAAATAAATTGAAAGCCTTCAAGTGCCCAAAGCCTTTAAGCCCTTGAACTTCTATTTGGCCCGTCTGGAACTTGCAACATATTTTTAAAACTAGGCCCACCTTGGTTCCCATCATTCCACCTCTCCTCAAAAGGATTCGACCTCGAATCTCCACCTAGATCAAAGGGAAAAATGTTGGTAACATTATCATTAATTTCATATGCATTATCATCAATTTGTTCAAGAATTTGAAAAAATCCATCCAAGCTACTCCTGTTGTCAACAGATAAAGACATTAAATCTAAAGGAGTAAATGGATTATGTCTATAAACAATTTCAAAAGGAGAATATAGAGTGGTAGTATGCATGGTCCTGTTATATGCAAACTCTATAAATCCATCCATAATCACAAAAGTAGAATCTCTACTCATTTCTTTCCTAGGCAGCCCCAAAACAAAGTCCATAGATATGTCTACACATGATTCACTAAGAACAGGTAAGGGTGTATACAACCCATGTGGCAAAAGTTTAAATTTGGCATTTCTGCATGTAATGCACCTGCCACAAATACGATTGACATCTCTCTTCATCTTAGATCGACATAAATGTTTATGCAAAATGTCTAAAGTTTTCTTGACACCAGAATGACTACTCCAATTATATGAAAACTCAATGAATGGCATGCAATACTCCCACAAACGTTCATGCAACACATCAATGAATGAAAAATGATACTTCCACAAACGTCCATGCAACACGTCATTGAATGGCAAATGATATTTCCAAAAATGTTCATGCAACACAACAAAATTATTCCTTACACCAAGGTTACCCAAAAAATCAGCATGTCCATCACACAGAAGCAACTTACGCATAAAACTTGTAGGCACACAAAATCTATTCTTTCTAAACAAGTACCAATCTAGTTTATAGAATTTACTAAAAGATGATTTCTCACATGTTCTATACACAATAGCAAAGTCATCATCATTAGTATGCAATTCTTTATCATATTCAAGTCTCAACAATTTTGCATCTAAAATGAAGACAATGACATACTTTCTTGCTAAAGCGTCAACCACAAAATTTTCTATACCTTGTGTGTATTTGAATACATGAGGAAAAGTCTCAATACATTCCTCCCACTTAGCATGCATTCTAGTCAACAACTTACCTTGTCCCTTTAAATGTGTCAATGACTCATGTTCTTCAAAGAAAGGTCGGGTAGGAATTGTTGCACCTGGCACAAAATCAATGTAGTGCTCTATCTCCCTAATAGGTGGCAATCCACTAAATACACCACTTGGAAACATGACCTCATATTCCTGCAATAAAGAGACAACAATACTAGGCAAACATACGTCAAGTTCGTTAGGATTAAGACTCGCCTTAGCATAAAAACTCACTTTTCTCTTTGTTTTTCTCTCACTTTCTTCACACTCTCTTTTCTTTCCACTCTCTTTTTTCTTTTTCACTCTCTTTTTTCCTTTCACACTCTTTTTTCTTTTCATTCTCTTTTTCTCTGTCACTCTTTTTTTTCTTCATCTTTTTTTGTACTCTCGACCTCACAATTATTTTTCAACTCATTCTCTCTTTTGCCTGAGGTCTTAGTCTCACCCTCTTCTTTTTTTTCTCTTTCTCCATTTCGGTCTCACTATTTTTTTTTTCTCATTGTCACTCTCACTATTGCTTTTCAGCTCAATTTCACTTTCACTCTCACCATCACTCTTGTTTTTTTGAGCAATCTCATTTTTCAGCTTCAATTGATCCCCATGGACCTGTGTTGGAGTTAAAGCAGTAAGTTTGATTGTTTTCCCATCCTTTTTAAAACTGTACATGATCCTTAACCCATCATCATAGATCACCTTGCTATCATACTGCCATGGCTTCCCCAACAAAATAATACCAGCATGCATAGGCACTACATCACAAAGGACCATATCCTGGTATTTTCCAATTGAAAAAGAAACTAGCACTTGCTCATTTACCCTAACCTCCCCACAATCATTCAACCACTGCAACATATATGGTCTAGGGTGTTTCAAGGACGTAAATTCAATTTCTCAACTAAAGTAGTGCTAGCCAAATTAATAGAACTCCTCAAATCAATGATCATACTACATACCTTGTTGTTGATGTGGCCTCTAGTATGAAAAATGTTCTCACTCTGCTGCTCTATATCATCCATCTTAATTTTTGTATTGAGTGCATGCCTGGTAACAAGAGAATCACCATAATCTTCATTCTCATACCCATTTTCAACACTAAACCCAAGACGCCTCCTATCTCTCCTACCATGAAAGTTTCTAATTACCGCATCTTGATAATCCATTCTATCCCTCACTTCATGCAACACCAAGTTCAATTTTTCAAACTGTTATTGCATGGCTTGCAGCATAAAGGATGAGTTATCTGCCACACCTTTTGGTGATGAGTCACTTCTATGAGATATCATAATATGCTGCACAAAAAGAATGTTAGTGGAAAATCTCACACACTCCCTTACGTATTTACACTCGAATAATGGCTCTTCACTCGTGTTTCACTCTTAATGGCTTTTTTCCCGATAATAGTCTCACACTCTCTTGCCTTTTACCTCAATAGTTTTCTCGCTCAAATTCTTTAAGAACTAGTTGAACTATAAATCAAGACAATACAACCTTGTATTATTTCAACTAGTAATATAGATCCAAGAAACAATGAAAGAATAAAGTGACATGAGACTCAAGGAATTTATACGAGGGAAAGAATAATTATAACAGAGGATACCGACTTGAAAGTTGTATTCAGCCCCTTTGATGATAAAGCTCAATCAACAAATGTTTTCCTTTCTCTTTGTTGTAACTATGTAGCAACCTTTGAATATGCTACATTTTCTTTTCTTCTTCTTTTTTTTTTTCGAATTTTTTTTTTCTTTTCCTTTCTTTTCTTTTCTTTTCTCTAATTCAAACACAACTAGCAATATTCAATTGTGAAAACCAAGCAATTGAATTCAAACACACAAGCATGGACAATGAAGTAGAAGAGAATCAATGGAACGACACACCAAGCAATTGACAAACTTAGAAATGCAGGAAACCCTAGAATTTTGAAATCCTAGGTGATGCAAATTTCAGCCAAACCCAAAACCCTAAGAATTTCGGCAGCTTACTTTTTGTTTCTATTTTTTTTTTGGCAACCCTAGAACAATGAAGCCCTAGAATTAAATTTAAGGATGCTAGAATTAAAAAATAGAATCACACCTGATTGGAAACCTTGCTCTGAATACCAAATGATATGAACCTGCGGGAACGGAATCCCTTGAACCCACAATCAATTTGAAAACTCCCCAAGAAAGTCAAAATCAAATCTATGGATGGAGAACCTAGACCCGATGAGAACTAGTTTCAAGAACCTAGATTATATTAAAATCTAGACCCGTTGAAGAATCCGTCTCAAGAATCCAGATTATAAAGCAAGAACGCCACAAAGGTTGTGATTTACCTTTGATAAGTTCAAAAGTTCAATTAAAAACAAGAGAAGATGATAGGAACCAAGGTGGGCCTACTCTTAAAGATCCTTTGCAAGTTCCAGATGGGCCAATTACAAGATCACGGGCCAAGAAGATCAAGAAAACAATGCAAGGATTGGTGCAATCCACTTGGGATGAAGCCAGCAAGAGCCCAACACTGAAGATGGGTCTGAAAGAAGAAGAACCAACTTTGATCCACTTTATTCAAGCTGTGGAAGACATGACTTAGAGATACGGCCTATTGTTATTGGAAGCTTCCAATTTGGTTAAATGATTTATTTTATTAGTTTAGAATAAGTGGGTTGAAGATACTTGGCTCACATGTCTTATTTCTTATGAACTATGTTTTTGGGAAGGCCTTGTATTTTGGCCAAGGGCTTATTTGGAAAGTTACATTTTAGGAACTAGGGTTTCATCAATTTATTGTAGGGGTTACTGTAGCTGCGCGTGCTGTAGCTAGTACTGTTCATCAAGGGTAATTTTGGGTAAAAGGGGCTTTATTTTGGCTAGGGTTTTGATTAGGTTTGGGTTTAAAAACTCTTTGTAGCCTCATTTGAGAGATTAGACAATATTGAATTTTATTTGTGAGTTGAGTTTTTTTCTCTTGTTCTTGATTGAACTCTTGAACTTATCAAAGGTAAATCACAACTTTTGTGGCGTTCCTCCTTTGTAATTTGGGTTCTTGAGACGGGTTCTTCAACGGATTTAGATTTTAATATAATCTAGGTCCTTGAAACGGGTTCTCATCGGGTCTAGATTCTCCATCCTTGACTTGATTTTTGGCTTTCTTTGGGAGTTTTCAAATTGATTGTGGGTTCAAGGGAATTCATTCCCACGGGTTTATATCATTTGGTATTCAGAGCAAGGTTTCCAATCAGGTCTGATTCTATCTTTTATTTCTTCCATATTTAATTCTAGGGCTTTTATTGTTCTAGGACTGATTACAAAAAAAAAAAAAAAAATAGTGGTGGCTAGCAGATTTCTTCACTATTGTTAGGGTTGCTGAAATTCATTGTTCTAGGGTTTGTGTTGGCTGAAATCTCTTGTTCTAGAGGCTACCGTAGATCACTTGCCCTAGGGTTTTTGAGTTATTGTTAGGGTTTTCTCAACAGCTTATTCTTGATTGTGATCAAATCTGTTGGTGAAAGGAAAAGAAAAGAAAAGAAAAGAAAGGAAAAGAAAAAAATCGTGAAAAAAAAAAAAAAAAAAAAAATCCCGAGATTTTTCTCCAGCCTTATCATCAAAAGGGGTGATTCTAGTTGGTATCTTGTCTTATAGTTACTGTTTCATTCATATAATTTTCTTGATTCACGTGCCATTTTTTTTTCATTCGTTCTGTGTTTCTCTTGTTCTTGTTTCTTGGACCTAATTTCTAGTTGGGATAAAACAAGGTTGCTTTGTCTTGATTGAGTCAATTAGTTCTTAAAGAACTTGAGTAGGAAAACTCTTGAGGTAAAAGGCAAGAAAGTGTGAGACTATTATCGAAATAAAAGCCAATTAAGATTGAAAGATGAGTGGAGTGTCATTATTCAAGTGTAAACACGTAAGGCAGTGTGTGAGGTTTACATTTTTTTTTTGCCACTAACATTCTTTTATGTAGCACCTGATAATGTCTCATCGGAGTAGCGCATCACCAAGGGGAGAGCAGATAACTCATCCTTTGTGTTGCAAGCCATGCAACAACAGTTTGAGCGGTTGAACTTGGTGTTAGGTGAAGTGAGGGATAGGATGGATCATCAAGAAGTAGCGATTAGAAATCTACGAGGTAGGAGGGATAGGAGGCGACGTGAGCATAGAATTGAAAATCAGTATGAGAATGAAGGAGATGGTGAGGAAGAGGAAGATTTAGCATCTGACGTTGGGTCGGGTAGAAATAGAGGAGTTAGGCATGAAAGAGGACTTGAGGGGAATCTAAGGGGTCGGGATGGTGTAGATAGAGACCTTGGTAGCATCAAAATGAAAATACCATCTTTCCAAGGTAGAACTGACCCTGAGGTTTATCTAGAGTGGGAGAAAAAAATAGAGTTGGTGTTTGATTGCCATAATTACTCTGAGGAGAAGAAAGTGAAGTTGGCGGTAATTGAGTTCACTGATTATGCTATTATTTGGTGGGATCAATTAGTGACCAATAGGAGAAGGAATTATGAGAGGCCTATAGAGATATGGGGAGAGTTGAAAGCTCTCATGAGGCGGAGATTTGTTCCTAGCCATTACTATAGAGACCTTTACCAGAAATTACAAAATCTTACACAGGGGTCTAGGAGTGTGGAGGATTACCATAAGGAGATGGAGGTGGCGATGATTCGGGCTAATGTAGAGGAGGACCGAGAGGCCACCATGGCTAGATTTTTGAGTGGGTTGAATAGGGACATAGCCAATGTAATTGAATTGCAGTATTATGTGGAGATAGAGGACATGGTACACATGGCTATGAAGGTGGAGAGGCAATTAAAGAGAAAAGGGACAGCAAGGCACACTTCGGTTTCTAGCACTACTTGGAAATCAAAATGGGATAGGAATGATCCAACTGAGGCAAAGAGAAAGACCGAACCACCTAAGGGAAAAGATGAGGGAACTAGCAACAAACCTAAGGTAGAATCCCAACCTTCACGGAATAGAGATATCAAATGTTTTAAGTGTTTGGGTTCAGGGCACATTGATTCTCAATGTCTAAATAGGAGGGTGATGATTATGCGTGACAATGGGGAGGTGATGACTGAGAGTGAGGATGATAGTGATGAGGTGCCCGAGTTGGATGATGCTAGTGATGATGATGGAGTGGTATACCCTGTGACAGGTAAGTCTCTTGTTGCCAGGCGTGCTCTTAATGCACACATTAAGGTGGATGATGCAGAGCAACAGAGAGAGAACATTTTCCATACTAGATGCCATGTCAACAATAAGGTATGTAGTATGATCATTGATGGAGGGAGTTGTACTAATGTGGCTAGCACTACTTTGGTTGAGAAATTGAATTTACCAACCTTAAAATACTCTAGACCATACAAATTGCAGTGGTTGAATGATTGTGGAGAGGTTAGGGTGGATAAACAAGTGTTAGTTACTTTTTCTATTGGGAAGTATCAGGATGAGGTGCTTTGTGACGTTGTGCCTATGCATGCGGGCCATATTTTGTTGGGGAGGCCGTGGCAATATGATAGGAGAGTGACACATGATGGGTTCAAGAACATGTACAGCTTTGAAAAGGAGGGCAAAACAATTAAACTTGCTCCTTTAACTCCAAAGCCAGGTCTATGAGGACCAACTCAAATTGAAAAGTGAGGTTGCTCAAAAAAGAAAGAGTGAAAATGAGAGTGATCAGAAGAGAAAGAGTGTAAATGAGAGAGATAAAAAAAAGAAGAGTGGAAAAGAGATTGAGCAAAAAAGAAAGAGTGAGAGTGAAAATGAGCATAAAAGAAAGAGTGAAAAAGAAAGTAGAGAGGTGGCTGAGAGTAAAGAAAAATGAGTGGAGCCACAAGAGAAAAAAGAAAGAGAGTCTTCTGAGAGAAAAGGAAAGGCAAAAGTGAGTTTCTATGCAAGAGAGAGTGAGGTTAAAAGGGCTTTCTTCGCAGATCGCCCTATGAATTTTCTTATCTATAAAGAGTCTTATCTTACTCTTGATGAAACTAACCACCAGTCTCTTCCTAGTTTGGCTATTTCTTTGTTGCAGCAGTTTGAGGATGTATTCCCGGAGGAGATGCCAAATGAGTTGCCACCCATTAGAGGCATTGAGCACCAGATTGATTTTGTGCCCGGGGCTGCTATTCCAAACCGACCAGCCTATAGGAGTAATCCAGAGGAGACAAAGGAGCTTCAGAGGCAAGTTGAGGATTTGATGAGCAAGGGGTACGTGAGGGAGAGCATGAGCCCTTGTGTAGTACCAGTGCTACTAGTGCCAAAGAAGGACGGGACGTGGAGGATGTGCATTGATTGCAGGGCGGTCAACAATATCACGGTAAAGTATCGCCATCACATTCCTAGATTGGATGATATGCTTGATGAATTGCATGACTCATGTATTTTTAGTAAAATTGATCTTAAAAGTGGGTACCATCAAATTAGAGTGAAAGAGGGCGATGAATGGAAAACTGCTTTTAAAACTAAGTTTGGGCTTTATGAATGGTTGGTTATGCCATTTGGACTTACAAATGCACCCAGTACTTTCATGAGATTAATGAACCATGTCCTACGTGCATTCATTGGCAAGTTTGTGGTTGTGTACTTTGATGATATCTTAGTGTACAGCAATAATTTAAATGAACATATTGAGCATTTGAGATATGTATTTGATGTGTTGAGATGTGAAAAGTTGTATGTTAATTTCAAGAAATGTGCCTTTTGCATGGAAAAAGTTGTTTTTCTTGGTTATGTTGTTAGTACAAAGGGTATTGAGGTGGATGAAGAGAAAGTCAAGGCCATCAAGGAGTGGCCAACGCCAAAAAGCATCAATGAGGTAAGAAGCTTTCATGGCTTAGCTAGCTTTTATCAGCGTTTTGTTAAAGACTTCAGCACCATTGCTGCACCACTCACTGAGGTAATTAAAAAGAATGTTGGGTTTCATTGGGGGGCTAATCAAGAGAATGCTTTTGCCACTATTAAAGAAAGGTTGTACTCTGCACCTGTGTTAGCATTACCTGATTTTAACAAAGCTTTTGAGATTGAATGTGATGCCTTAGGAATAGGGATTGGAGCCGTTTTGATGCAGGATAGGCGGCCCATAGCCTTCTTCAGTGAGAAGTTAAGTGGGGCATCCCTGAAGTACCCTACTTATGACAAAGAGCTTTACGCTCTTGTTCGTGCATTAGAGACTTGGCAGCACTACCTATGGCTAAGGGAATTTGTGATCCACACCGATCATGAATCATTGAAGCATCTCAAGGGTCAAGGTAAGTTGAATAAAAGGCATGCTAGATGGATGGAATACATTGAGACCTTTCCCTATGTCATCCGTTACAAGCAAGGTAAGAAGAACATTGTTGCTGATGCTCTATCCCGGAGGTATGTACTTCTTACTTCTATGAGTGCTAAAATGCTTGGGTTTGAATATGTGAAAGACATGTATGCCGATGACACTGATTTTTCTAATGTGTATGTGGCATGTGATAAGGTGGTATTTGGTAAGTTTTACAAGCATGATGGTTATTTGTTTAAAGAAAGTAAACTTTGTCTGCCAAATTGTTCTATGCGTGAGTTATTGGTGCGTGGGGCACATGGTGGGGGATTAATGGGACACTTTGGTGTCAAGAAAACTTTAGACATTTTGCATGAACATTTCTTTTGGCCTAAGATGAAGAGAGATGTTAACCGTATTTGTGGAAGGTGCATTACATGTAGAAATGCCAAATCTAAGGTTTTGCCACATGGGTTGTATACACCCTTACCCGTTCCTAGTGAGCCATGGGTAGACATATCTATGAACTTTGTTTTGGGGCTGCCTAGGACCAAAAGGGGTAGAGATTCTATTTTTGTGATTGTGGATAGATTCAGTAAGATGGCACATTTCATTCCATGCCATAAAACAGATGATGCAACAAACATAGCTGACTTGTTTTTCCGAGAGATAGTGCGACTCCATGGTGTACCTAGGAGTATTGTTTCTGATAGGGATGTTAAATTCCTTAGCTACTTTTGGAAGGTGTTGTGGGGGAAATTGGGTACTAAGCTCTTATTTTCCACTACTTGTCATCTACAGATTGATGGTCAGACTGAAGTAGTTAATTGGATTTTAACTCAGCTTTTACGCGCTGTTGTTCATAAGAATTTAAAAACTTGGGAGGATTGTTTGCCATTTATAGAGTTTGCATATAATATGACGATGCATACTACTACTTCATACTCTCCTTTTGAAATTGTTTATGGATTTAATCCACTTACTCCTTTGGATTTGATGCCTTTACCTGTTGATGACAGGAATAGTTTCGATGGACAAAAGAAGGCGGAGTTGGTGAAGTCACTTCATGAGAGGGTACGGCTTCAAATTGCCCACAAGAATGAAAGGGTTGCTTCCCAAGCCAATAAAGGACGAATGCGTGTCATCTTTGAACCAGGAGATTGGGTTTGGGTTCACATGCGCAAAGAAAGATTCCCAGCCCATAGAAGGACTAAGTTGCATACTCGAGGAGATGGACCTTTCCAAATTCTTGAGAAAATTAACGACAATGCATATAATGATATGAACCCGCGGGAAAGGAATCCCTTGAACCCACAATCAGTTTGAAAACTTCCCAAGAAAGCCAAAATCAAGCAAATGGATGGAGAACCTAGACCCGATGAGAACTCGTTTCAAGAACCTAGATTATATTAAAATCTAGACCCATTGAAGCACCCGTCTCAAGAACCCAGATTACAAAGGAGGAACGCCACAAAGGTTGTGATTTACCTTTGATAAGTTCAAAAGTTCAATTAAGAACAAGAGGAGTAAAACTCAACTCACAATGAATAAATTCATCAAATTTCATAAATTTCATAAACTTCTGAAAATGAGGCTACAAAGAGTATTTAAACCAAAACCTAATTAAAACCCTAGATAAAATAAAACCCCATCTTCCAAAAATACCCCTGAGTGAACAGTGCCGCGGCTATAGTATGGCGCTACAGTAACTCGACTACAGTAACCCTAACCCTAGTTCAATAAAATAATAACTTTCCCAACATGCCATTGCATAGGCATAAACCCAATTATTATTCTAAGCAAATAAAATAGGTCCTTGAAATTAATTAAATAAGTTGAAAGCCTTCAAGTGTCCAAAGCCTATAAGTCATGTTATTGCCCTTTCCATAGCTTATAAAATGAATCAAAGCATAATCTTCATCGTTTAAGCCCTTGAACTTGTATTTGGCCCATCTGGAATTTGCAACATATCTTTAAGACTAGGCCCACCTTGGTTCCCATCATTCCCCCTCTCCTCAAAAGGATTCGACCTTGAATCTCCACCTGGATCAAAGGGAAAAATGTTAGTAACTTTATCATTGATTTCATACGCATTGTCATTAATTTGTTCAAGAATTTGAGAACATCCATCTAAGCTACTCCTGTTGTCAACAAATAAAGACATTAAATCTAAAGGAGTAAATAGATTAAGTCTATAAACAATTTCAAAAGGAGAATATAAAGTGGTAGTATGCATGGTCCTGTTATATGCAAACTCTATAAATCCATCCATAACCACAAAAATAGAATTTCTACTCCTTTCTTTCCTAGGCAGCCCCAAAACAAAGTCCATAGATATGTCTACACATGACTCACTAGGAATAGGTAAGGGCGTATGCAACCCATGTGGCAAAAGTATAAATTTGGCCTTTCTGCAAGTAATGCACCTGCCACAAATACAATTGACATCTCTCTTCATCTTAGACCAACATAAATGTTCATGCAAAATGTCTAATATTTTCTTGACACCAGAATGACTACTCCAAATATATGCAAACTCAATGAAGGGCAAATGATAGTCCCACAAACATTCATGCAACACATCAATGAATGACAATTGATACTTCCACAAACGTTCATGCAACACGTCATTGAAAGGGCAATGATATTTCCACAAACATTCATGCAATACAACAAAAGTCTTCCTTACACCATGGTTACCCAACAAACCACCATGTCCATCACACACAAGCAACTTACGGATAAAACTAGTAGGTACACAAAATCTATTATTTCTAAACAAGTACCAATCTAGTTTATAGAACTTACCAAACGATGCTTTCTCACATCTTCCATACACACTAGCAAAGTCATCATCATTAGCATACAATTCCTTATTGATATGAACCCGCGGGAAAGGAATCCCTTGAACCCACAGTCAATTTGAAAATACCCCAAGAAAGCCAAAATCAAGTCAATGGATGGAGAACCTAGACCCGATGAGAACTCGTTTCAAGAACCTAGATTATATGAAAATCTAGACCCGTTGAAGAACCCGTCTCAAGAACCCAGATTACAAAGGAGCAACGCCACAAAGGTTGTGATTTACCTCTGATAAGTTCAAAAGTTCAATTAAGAACAAGAGGAGTAAAACTCAACTCACAATGAATAAATTCATCAAATTTCATAAACTTCATAATCTGATTAAAATGTGGCCACATAGAGTATTTAAAGCAAAACATAATGAAACCCTAGCCAAAATAAACCCCCCATCTTCCAAAAGTGCCCCTGGATGAACAGTGCCGCGGCTACAGTACGGAGCTACAGTAACTCGCTACAGTAACCCTAACCCTAGTTCAATAAAATAATAACTTTCCCAATATGCCCTTGCATAGGCATAAACCCAATTATTCTAAGCAAATAAAATAGGTCCTTGAAATTAATTAAATAAGTTGAAAGTCTTCAAGTGTCCAAAGCCTATAAGTCATGTTGTTGCCCTTTCCATAGCTTATGAAATGAATCAAAGCATAATCTTCATCGTTTAAGCCCTTGAACTTGTATTTGACCCATCTGGTACTTGCAACATATCTTTAAGACTAGGCCCACCTTGGTTCCCATCACTTATCATATTCAAGTTTCAACAATTTTGCATCTAAAATGAAGATAAGTACATACCTTCTTGCTAAAGCATCAACCACAAAAGTTTCCATACCATGTGTGTATTTGAATACATGAGGAAAAGTCTCAATACAATCCTCCCGCTTAGCAGGCATTATAGTTAACAACTTACCTTGTCCCTTTAAGTGTGTCAATGACTCATGTTCTTCTAAGAAAAGTCGGTTATGAATTGTTGCACCTGGCACAAAATCAATGTAGTGCTCTATCTTCCTAATGGGTGGCAATCTACTAAATACACCACTTGGAAACACGACCTCATATCCCTGCAACAAAGAGACAACAATACTAGGAAAACATACGTCAAGTTCGTTAGGATTAAGACTTGCCTTAGCATAAAAACTCACTTTTCTCTTTATTTTTCTCTCACTTTCTTCACACTCTCTTTTCTTTACACTCTCTTTTTCTTTTTCACTCTCTTTTTCCCTTTCACACTCTTTTTTCTTTTCACTCTTTTTTTTTCTGTCACTCTCTTTTTCTTCATCTTTTTTTGTACTCTCGACCTCACAATTATTTTTCAACTCATTCTCTCTTTGCTTGAGGTCTTAGTCTCACCCTCTTCTTTTTTCTCTCTCATTTTTCTCTCTTTCTCCATTTCGGTCTCACTATTTCTTTTCTTCTCAATCTCATCTTCACTCTTGCTTTTCTGCTCAATCTCACTTTCACTCTCACCTTCACTCTTGCTTTTCAGCTCATTCTCACTTTCACTCTTGCTTGTTTGCTCAATCTCCTTTTCACTTTTTCTTTTTTGATCACTCTCACTTTTACTCATTCTTTTTTTATCACTCTCATTCTCACTCTTTCTGTTTTGAGCAACCTCACATTTCAGCTTCAATTGATCCCCATGGATTTGTGTTGGAGTTAAATGAGCAAGTTTGATTGTTTTTCCATCTTTTTCAAAACTGTACATGTTCCTTAACCCATCATGGATCACCTTCCTATCATACTGCCATGGCTTTCCCAACAAAATATGACTAGCATGCATAGGCACTACATCACAAAGCACCATATCCTGGTATTTCCCAATTGAAAAAGAAACTAGCACTTGCTTATTTACCCTAACCTCCCCACAATCACTCAACCACTGCAACATGTACGGTCTAGGGTGTTTCAAGGTACGTAAATTCAATTTCTCAACTAAAGTAGTGCTAGCCAAATTAATACAACTCCTCAAATCAATGATCATACTACATACCTTGTTGTTGATGTGGCATCTAGTATGAAAAATATTCTCACTCTGCTGCTCTATATCATCCATCTTAATTTTTGTATTGAGTGCATGCCTAGTAACAAAGAGAATCACCATACTCTTCGTTCTCATACCCATTTTCAACACTAAAGTCGGGACGCCTCCTATCTCTCCTGCCATGAAGATTTCTAATTACCGCATCTTGATAATCCATCCTATCCCTCACTTCACCCAACACCAAGTTTAACTTCTCAAACTGTTGTTGCATGGCTTGCAACACAAAGGATGAGTTCTCTTCCACACCTTTTGATGATGAGTCACTTCTTTGAGACATCATAATTTGCTGCCCAAAAAGAATGTTTGTGAAAAACCTCACACACTCCCTTACGTGTTTACACTCAAATAATGGCACTCCACTCCTGTTTCACTCTTAATGGCTTTTTCCCGATAATAGTCTCACACCCTCTTACCTTTTACCTCAATAGTTTTCCCGCTCAAGTTCTTTAAGAACTAGTTGAACTAAATCAAGACAATACAACATTGTATTATTCCAACCAATACTATAGATCAAAGAAACAAGTAATGAAACAAATGACACGAGACTCAAGGAATTTATACGAGGGAAAGAGTAATTATAAAACAAGATACCAACTAGAAAGATGTAATCAGCTCCTATGATGATAAAAGCTCAATCAACAAATACTTTCTTTCTCTTTGTTGAAACTATGTAGCAACTTTGAATATGCTACCTTCTCTTTTCTTCCTCTTCTTTTTTTTTTTTTTTTTCGAATTTTCTGTTCTTTTCCTTTCTTTTCTTTTCTTTTCTTTTCCTTTCTTTTCTTTTCCTTTCTTTTCTTTTCTCTAATTCAATCACAAATAGCAATATTCAATTGTGAAAATCAAGCAATTGAATTCAAGCACGACAATGAAGTATAAGAGAATCAATGGAACAGCACTCCAAGCAACAGATAAACTTAGAGATGCAGAAAACCCTAGAATTTTGAAACCCTAGGTGATGCAAATTTCAGTCAAAACCAAAATCCTAAGAATTTTGTAAGCCTACATTTTGTTTCTATTTTTTTTTTTTTGGTAACGCTAGAACAATGAAGCCCTAGAATTAAATTTAAGGATGCTAGAATTAAAAGATAGAATCAGACCTGATTGGAAACCTTCCTCTGAATACCAAATGATATGAACCCGCGGGAAAGGAATCCCTTGAACCCACAATCAATTTGAAAACTTCCCAAGAAAGCCAAAATCAAGCCAATGAATGGAGAACCTAGACCCGATGAGAACTGTTTCAACAACCTAGATTATATTAAAATCTAGACCCATTGAAGAACCCGTCTCAAGAACCCAGATTACAAAGGAGGAACGCCACAAAGGTTGTGATTTACCTTTGATAAGTTCAAAAGTTCAAGTAAGAACAAGAGGAGTAAAACTCAACTCACAATGAATAAATTCATCAAATTTCATAAACTTCTGAAAATGAGGCTACAAAGAGTATTTAAACCAAAACCTAATTAAAACCCTAGATAAAATAAAACCCCATCTTCAAAAAATACCCCTGAGTGAACAGTGCCGCGGCTACAGTATGGCGCTACAGTAACTAGACTACAGTAATCTTAACCCTAGTTCAATAAAATAATAACTTTCCCAACATGCCCTTGCATAGGCATAAACCCAATTATTATTTTAAGCAAATAAAATAGGTCCTTGAAATTAATTAAATAAGTTGAAAGCCTTCAAGTGTCCAAAGCCTATAAGTCATGTTGTTGCCATTTCCATAGCTTATAAAATGAATCAAAGCATAATCTTCATCGTTTAAGCCATTGAACTTGTATTTGGCCCATCTGGAATTTGTAACATATCAAGACTAGGCCCACCTTGGTTTCCATCATATAAAGTGGATCTTCCAGGTGAGTATAAAGCGGTCTACATTAGCCAAAATAATTCAAGAGAATTGTGGGTTCAAGAGAATTCATTCCCATGGGTTCATATCAGGAGATAAACTCAACTCACAATGAATAAATTCATTAAATTTTATAAATTTCATAAAACTGATTAAAAAGTGGCTTCAAAGAGTATTTAAACCAAAACCTAATCAAAACCTTAGCCAAAATAATACCTCACCTTCCAAAAATACCCCTGAGTGAACAGTGCCGCGGCTACAATATGGCGCTACAGTAACCCTAACCCTAGTTCAATAAAATAATAACTTTCCCAACATGCCCTAACATAGGCCCCCTTCCCATATAATAAACCCAATTACTCTAAATTAATAAAATAAGTCCTTTATATGAATTAAATAAATTGAAAGCCTTCAAGTACCCAAAGCCTTTAAGTCATGTTGTTGCCCTTTCCATAGCTTATCAAATGAATCAAAACTGAATTTTCATCATTTAAGCCCTTGAACTTCTATTTGGCCCGTCTGGAACTTGCAGCATATCTTTAAGACTAGGCCCACCTTGGTTCCCATCAGGGATACTATGCGAGATACTCACCGAGGCAACAAGAGATGGAGACAAGGTGGTTGGGGCGGCAGCAGATCACGGAGTCGTTTGGCGTTAGCACCACAGGACTTCCCTTGACGTGGCTAGCGGCACCGAAAGGGTTGAGTGGTGCTCGATTTTGAGATGCAAAAATATGGGTGTTTTGGTGATGCTTACGACAGAGCTCTTCGTTGGGCAGCTACGTGTGGGGTACGGTGGTGCAACTGGAGTGCAGAGGAATGCGGCAGAGGTGCCGTCGAGTTGGGCTGAGCAGGAGAGAAAGAGAGAGAGAGAGTTTACGGGATGAGCAAGCCGAACGTTAGAGAGAAAACAGAGAGGGAGATTACCGTGTGGCGGAGGTGGCATGAGGCGGACCCGAGGTTACGGAAAAATTCGCCGGTGATTTATGGGGCCGCAACGAAAAGGAGCTCTCGGTGGGTAGTGGTAGTAATGACTCAAGGTAGGAGGAAACACATCCTCTATTTCGGGAGTGAAGAACAGAGGCTTGCGGGTTGGCTATCTAAGACTGCACTGGTGGGTTCACGACTGGGTCATGGTAGTGGCATATGGTAGCGTTGACCTCCTTGGGAGGCTGCGTTTTCCCTGAGATGGTTGGGTAAAATTGTGAAGGTGCAAGTTGGCTTTTGGCCGTGTGTGAGCGAGTCTCTTGCTGTGCGATCCGCGTGCTCAGCGTCTCACGTGGTGCTACCCATGGTGATGATCCTCCTCTGCTGGCCATGGGTGGTGCACTGCAGAAGTGGACGGTGGTGTTTTGAGCCTAGGTGATGGCCGATTACGGTGGAAGGATGGGCGTTGATTTATACGTGGAGATGGAGGTTGGTGTCGGAAGTAGGAGGGCTGGGTCGTTCTTGCAGCTGGTTGCAGCGATATAGGGCAGTTTTTGAAAGGTATAAAATGAAAATGTATATTTTTATATGGGTGATTTATGTGATAAAAAATAGTGGGCGGCTGCTGAAAACCCTAGATGCGAAGATCACGTCGTACGTGCATGGCACCAAACATGGAACGTCAAGTGGTTCCTGGCTTCATGGGCTTGGTTGAAAGCTCACGGGTTGGGCTCAAAAGAAAAAATAAAATACACTCAAACAAGCCCAGTCCGAAAATAGAAAAGTCAAACAAAAGAAAAAGACACAATAAAAATAAATAAAAGCCAATTGAAAACACTGCAACTCAATATTAATAAAATAAAATAATTAAAGTACAACAATAAAATTATTCATTAAAGCAAAGCAAACACTGATTAATATCAAGAAAGCACATCAAAGTAAATTTCACAACTTAAAAATTATAAAATAAATCCAACGAGAAATCCGATAAATTTTAAAACAAGAAAAAAAATTTTAAATTAATTAAAAATAATCTTCCACAAAAAAAATAAATACGCTAAAATATAGGGTATTACACATGAGGCTTCCAATGCTTATAAATACAGATGTAGTCCCTCACGCGAGGGTACGAA
This sequence comes from Juglans regia, assembly GCF_001411555.2. Taxonomy (NCBI): domain Eukaryota; kingdom Viridiplantae; phylum Streptophyta; class Magnoliopsida; order Fagales; family Juglandaceae; genus Juglans; species Juglans regia. The sequence goes on from NC_049903.1 coordinate 22,080,525, forward strand.
ACGAACACATAAAAAGAAAAAGGAGAAAGTGCCTTAGAGCATACGGGGGGAAGAGGAAAAATACAATTGGAGTATAACATAACTTAACATGTGTATATATAAACCTAGCCACATGAATGATGATGGTTTCTTACCACCACACACACACAAAGCATCTTAAGAGTAAGTTAGAAGCCAACTTATAATGATTGTAGTGTGATGTAATAAAGTGCGAAAAAATGAAAATTGTAAGAAGATATTTCTAAAGGTTAAAAACTCTTCACTAACATACTTAAAAATATAAAATCGCTGACTCATGGCAAAATTACCATTTTACCTCTCTATATGTGAAAAATGACCATTTTGCCCCTATTTTTAAGGATTTTGTATCCTAACTCCAAAACTCATCAAAATTTACATTCCTTGTGTAAATTTTATCCTAAATTAAATATCTAATTAAAAAAATTTAAAATACAACATAGGTATAAGAACCAAGCATAAGTCGAAACTTACAAATGCTAAAATCCTTGATTTTGTTGCAATTCTTTCAAACTCTAACCTTCATACTAAAATCGAATCATGCAACATACAAAAATTACATCCTATGCTTTAATATAGCATGCTAGGAAAATAAAAAAACACATCACAAAAATTACAATTTCCTTAATGCTGAAACATGAAGTTTTTTTTCAACAAAGAAAAAAACATGATGTTCTTGGTCTATTCTTCTTCAAATCAACTTCAAGAACTCCAAAAGTTCAAAAACATACTCTCAACATATTCATAAATTAATCCTAAGGATTATAATGCTTGAACAAATAAATCAAAGACCACAAAAAGTCAACAAAATATCATCCAACACAATCGGTTTGCATAGTTTATGTTCCAATCGGACCTTAGCATGCATAAAAGTTTTTTTCCTCAAGATCACAACCATAGATCTTCAAAATAACTTCCTAACACATAGATCAAATTCATAAGAACAACATATGTGATGGAAACCAAGGTGGGCCTAGTCTTAAAGACATGTTGCAAGTTCCAGATGAGTCAATTACAAGTTCAAGAACTTAAAGGTAAAATAAAAGGGGAATTATTTTAGCTATGGTTTTAATTAGGTTTTGGTTTAAATACTCTTTGTAGCCTCATTTTCAGAAGTTTATGAAATTTGATGAATTTATTCATTGTGAGTTGAGTTTTACAAAGAGTATTCTTAATTGAACTTTTGAACTTATCAAAGGTAAATCACAACCTTTGTGGTGTTCGTCCTTTGTAATCTGGGTTCTTGAGACGGGTTCTTCAACGGGTCTAAATTTTAATATAATCTAGGTTCTTGAAACGAGTTCTCATCGGGTCTCGGTTTTCCATCCATTGACTTGATTTTGTCTTTCTTGGGGAGTTTTCAATTTGAATGTGGATTCAAGGCATTCCTTTTCTGCAGGTTTATATCATGATGGGAACATCAAGGCCATAAGAGCATGCTTCCATAACAACAGATCCAAGCTTTCTCAAAACAGAAACTGTTTTTACAACTCCAATTTCCAACTTTCTAGATTCATACAAAACTCCTACTAAAAACTTTCAACATGTAACAAATCCACATCAAACTTGCATGTTAACATGTTAACTTTAAACCATAAAACGATCGGACCAAGATCTTTCCAAGAGCTTAATCAAAAGAATCACACACTATCTAGATTATCGCCCAATATGACCTTTGTATGCTTAAACAAAAAACTTTTCACTAATCCAATCTCCATGAAAAATTACAAAAAAAAATACACCAATAGAAACTAGAATAAAATATGAACAACTTATATGAAGATAGTTTAATGAGAATCTATTTACAAAGGCTTCAAAAAAATAAGCAAGAATGACCAAAAAAACTATCTGAAGTCTCCTTGAGTTCTCTCCAAGAAAGTGAATCAAAAGTGACAAAAGCATAGGGATTAAGCCATGGACGACTCATATACTGCTAGAAGGGCTGAGAGGGGATGTAAGGTTGACCATTTGGTAATGATGGGAACCAAGATGGGCCTAGTCTTAAAGATCATTTGAAACTTCCAGATAGACCAAGAAGATCAAGGAGACAATGCAATGTTTGATGCAATCCACTTGGGACAAGTTTAGCAAGAACCCAACATTCAAGATGGGGCTTGAATGATGAAGATCTAGTTTTAATTCATTTGATCAGCTACTGAAGAGGGCAACGACAAGACTTAAAGGCTTTGGACTCTTGAAGGGTTACAACTTATTTAATTCATTTAAAGAACTTATTTTATTAGTTTAGAATAATTGAGTGCAAGTGTATCAATTCTTGAGTGAAACATGTGAGGGAGTGCTTGTGAGGATTCTAACTTTGTTTGCAGATTTTAAAATATGTCTAATAATCAAGCGATGTTAGGGGAGATGAGGCGTATGTTGAGGGCTGAATTAGAACCTATTCACGAAAGGTTGGATAGGGTAGAAGCGGAAACTCCTAGGGGCCAGCAACATGACATCCACAATAGGCAGCATGGTGGGCGTGGTCCGTGGCGGAATGTTGATGGAGAGGCGGAGTCAGAGGAGTTTGATGAGCAATATTTGAACCGAGGCAGGATTGAGCATGGGTATAAAAATAGAGAAGCTAGGATGGGTAGGCCTAGGAGGGATAACAATTTAGGAAATATAAAGATTAAAATCCCATCTTTTCAAGGTAAAACTGATCCTGAAGTTTATTTGGAGTGGGAAACTAAAATGGAGATGGTTTTTGATTGTCACAACTACTCAGAGATAAAGAAGGTTAAGTTGGCTGCAATTGAATTTACCGATTATGCCATTGTGTGGTGGGATCAATTACTGATTAATAGGAGGAGGAATAGAGAGCCACCCGTGGACACTTGGGAGGAAATGAAAATGCTTATGAGGATGCGTTTTGTACCCAGCCACTATTATAGGGGATTGTATCAAAAATTACAGAGGTTAATTCAAGGATCTAAGAGTGTGGATGAGTATTACAAGGAGATGGAGGTAGCTATGATCCGGGATAATGTAGAAGAGGACCGGGAAGCCACCATGGCTAGGTTTTTGCACGGTTTAAATCGTGAGATTGCGGATATAGTCGAGATGCAGCACTATGTTGAGTTGACGGAAATGGTGCATCAAGCCATAAAGGTGGAGGAACAATTCAAACGAAAGGGATTGGCAAGGAGGGGACTGCCTATGGCTACAACCAGCTCGTGGAAGACAACTCCAAAAAGGGACGAGTAGCAACAAAATAAGCCAAAATTGGAATCCTCTAAGAATGCCAACTTAAAGACCGCCACTACTTCAGGTACAATCGAGACTTTAAGTTCTAAAACACGTGATATTAAGTATTTTAAATGTCAGGGGTGCGGACATATAGCCAGCCAGTGTGTAAACAAGAGGGTGATGGTGATAAATGTCCAAGGAGAGCTTGAGTCAGAAAATGAGGAAGAAGTAGATGATGATGATATGCCTGCCATCTATGGAGGATGCTGACGATGAGCAAAATGCTGTGGTTGGAGATTTATTGGTTGCAAGGCGAGTTCTCAATGTGCAGGTTAAGGAGGAAGAAAGTAACCAAAGGGAGAACTTGTTTCATACTCGGTGCTTTGTAAATAACAAAGTTTGCAGTGTCATTATCGATGGTGGGAGTTGCACAAATGTAGCCAGCACTTATTTGGTGGAGAAATTGGCTTTAACTACCTTGAAACATCCTCAACCTTACCGGCTTCAGTAGTTGAATGAATGTGGGGAAATCAATGTGACAAGACAAGTGTTGGTGGCATTATCCATTAGCAAACATGAGGATGAGGTGCTTTGTGATGTGGTTCCTATGCACGCATGCCATTTACTGTTGGAAAGACCATGGCAGTATGATCTGAGGGTTACGCATGATGGATTCACAAATAAGTATTCCTTCACTCTTAATAGGCAACCTATTACTCTTGTGCCATTAACTCCAAAACAGGTCAGGGAGGACCAATTAAAGTTACAAAGTTCGAATGAAAAAAAAAAAGGGAAAAGGAAAGGAAGGCCGAAACTGAAAAAAAAGACTTAAAAAAAAATGAGAGAAAAACATTGATCAGAGTGAAAAAGAAAGATAGAGGATTTCGGCTATAGTGAGAGCAAGAGAGGAAAAATTCAATTACATTGCAAAAAAAAGTGAGATCAAGAGAGCATTATTTTCACACCAGCCCCTTATTGTACTCATGTACGAGGCTCTTTTATGTACTAATGATCTCGTCGGTGCTTTGCTGAGCAATATTGTTTCTCTTTTGCAGGAGTTTGAAGATGTCCTTCCTGAAGAGGTACCTTATGGTTTACCTCAAATCCGAGGGATTGAACATCAAATTAATTTCATACCTGGTGCATCAATTCCAAACCGACCTGCTTATAGGAGTAATCCCGAGGAGACCAAGGAACTTCAGAGGCAAGTAAGTGAACTATTGGAGAAGGGGTTTGTGAGTGAAAGTATGAGTCTTTGTGCGGTTCCGGTGCTGTTAGTTCCTAAGAAGGATGGAACATGGAGGATGTGTGTTGACTGCCGAGCCATCAACAACATAACGGTAAAGTATAGTCATCCCATTCCTAGACTAGATGATATGCTTGATGAATTGCTTGGTTCTTGTGTCTTTACAAAAATTGATCTTAAGAGTGGATATCATCAAATTAGGATGAAAGAAGGTGATGAATGGAAAATTGCTTTTAAGACTAAATATGGTTTGTATGAGTGGTTAGTGATGCCTTTCGGTTTAACTAATGCTCCGAGCACATTTATGCGTTTGATGAACCATGTTTTGCGAGCATTTATTGGCAGATTTGTAGTTGTGTATTTTGATGATATCCTGATCTATAGCAAAAATTTGGAAGAACATGTAATGCATTTGAAATCTGTTTTGGAAATTCTAAGGAAAGAAAGGTTGTTTGCTAACCTCAAAAAGTGCACCTTTTGCACGGATAAGCTTGTGTTTCTTGGTTTTGTTGTTAGTAAGAGAGGAATTGAGGTGGATGAGGAAAAGGTGAAGGCAATCCAAGAGTGGTCAATGCCTACAACAGTCAGCCAAGTGAGGAGTTTCCACGGCTTAGCTAGCTTCTATAGACGGTTTGTGTGTGATTTTAGTAGCTTAGCAGCCCCTCTTACTGAAGTCATCAAGAAAAATGTGCCGTTTAAGTGGGGAAAAGAACAAGAAAAGGCATTTAGTCTGATCAAAGAAAAGTTAACTAATGCGCCTTTGCTTGTTTTACCTAACTTTGCTAAAACTTTTGAAATTGAGTGTGATGCTTCAGGCATAGGTATTGGAGCTGTTTTGATGCAAGAAGGCTGTCTAATTGCTTATTTCAGTGAAAAGTTGAGTGGGGCAGCCCTAAATTACCGTACTTATGATAAGGAGATGTATGCCTTGGTGAGGGCTTTGGAAAATTGGCAACACTATCTATGGCCAAAGGAGTTTGTGATTCACACAGATCATGAGTCTTTGAAGCATTTGAAAGGACAGCAAAGGTTGAACAAACGCCATGCCAAGTGGGTGGAATTCATTGAAACATTTCCATATGTGATCAGATATAAGCAAGGTAAGGAAAATGTGGTGGCTGATGCATTGTCCCGAAGGTATGCCTTACTTTCCATTTTAGATACAAAAATGCTAGGCTTTGAATACATTAAGGAATTGTATGCTCAAAATTCTGATTTTGGTGATGTGTTCAATGCATGTCAAAAAATGGCGTTTGGTAAGTTTTATAGGTATGATGGATTTTTGTTTCGGGAAAATAAACTATGTTTGCCAATATGTTCTTTGCGCGAATTGCTTGTCAGAAAAGCTCATGGTGGTGGTTTGATGGGTCATTTTGGTGTAGCTAAGACTTTAGGAATTTTGCATGAACATTTTTTTTGGCCTCATATGAAACGTGATGTGGAAAGAATTTGTGAGAAGTGTATCACGTGTAAACAGGCTATGTCTAAGTTGAAACCCCATGGTTTGTACACCCCTTTGCCAATACCTAGTAAACCTTGGACTGATATTTCTATGGATTTTGTTTTAGGTTTACCTAGGACTAAGATGGGGAGAGATTCAGTTTTTGTGGTGGTAGATAGATTTTCCAAGATGGCATACTCCATTGCATGTCAAAAAACTGATAATGCATCACATATAGCTGATTTGTTCTTCAAAGAAATTGTTAGGTTACATGGTATGCCTAAGACCATTGTTTCTGATAGGGATGCAAAGTTTTTGAGTTACTTTTGGAAGACTTTGTGGGGAAAGCTGGGAACAAAGTTGTTGTTTTTACTACTTGTCATCCACAAACGGATGGCCAAACTGAAGTAGTAAATAGAACTTTGTCATCTTTGTTGCGTGCTATCATTAAAAAGAACTTGAAAGCATGGGAAGATTGTTTGCCACATGTTGAATTTGCTTACAATAGAAGTATACATTCTGCAACTAAGTTTTCACCATTTGAAATTGTTTATGGCTTTAACCCATTGTCACCTTTGGATTTAACTTCTTTACCTTTGAGTGAACGTGTGAACTTAGATGGCAAAAAGAAGGCAGAATTTGTAAAGATGATTCATGAAAAGGCACGGCTGAACATTGAAAGGAGGAATAAACAATATGTCCATCAAGCCAACAAGGGACGCAAGAAGGTAGTGTTTCAACCTGGAGATTGGGTTTGGTTGCACTTAAGGAAGGACCGTTTTCCAAAGAAGCGGCGTTCAAAACTCCTACCTCGGGGTGACGGGCCATTTCAAGTAGTAGAACGCATCAATGATAATGCCTACAAGCTTGACTTACCAGGTGAGTATGGTGTCAGTGCAAGCTTTAATGTTGCTGATTTGTCTCCTTTTGATGTAGGTGATGATTTGAGGACAAATCCTTCTCAAGAGGGGAGGATGATGCAAACCAAGGAGCTGGACATGCTGATCATACAAGTGGGAATGGAGCTGAATTTGCACAAGACCCTTTGTCACTTCCTAGTGGCCCAATTACAAGACTTAGAGCCAAACGTTTCAAGGAAGCACTAAATGGGCTAATACAAGAGAATTGGGCTGATTCTAAAGAGACCAAGATGGGCTCAAATAATATTCAAGACTTAGTCCATGTCATCAAGGCAATTGAAGAGGCTAATTAGCACGTAGAAATATGATGAATGGTCTGTCCATTAAAGGACGTGAATTTGTTAAGTTTCAAGAATATTAAATAGGTGAATGAACTTGGTCTTGCCTGGGTACGTGAAATACATTGAATTTAGTCATTTAGTCATTTCTGGCTGCCTCTAGAAGTCCAAGAGGCCTAAATTTCGTGGGACTTGTTATGTTAATATTTGTGTTGCTTTTAAAGCTGTAGTTATGACTTTTCCTATTCTTGGAGGGTTGTTCCAAGTATATAGAGGGGTTATTTCGAGTTTTACTATCAGATTTGAAATTTCAGAAGCTTATTTGTCTTTGTGAGGTCTTGTGTTCCTCTTGGCTCTTCAAAGAACTCTTTGAACTTATCAAGTTAATCTTGTGGCGTTCAAGCTTCAAACTTATCACCTTGATTCTGATTTCTTGGTGCGGCGTTTTCAATCCTTCGTAGTCTTTGTTTTCATCTAGTTCGGTGACTGGTCAAGGCTCAACAAATCTTCTCATACGATCTTGGGGTTCCAAGCCATCATTGTTATCGGGTTTCATCACAATTGTTGGTGGAGTTCATATCAGGGGGCCTATGCAAGGGCATGTTGGGAAAGTTATTATTTTATTGAACTAGGGTTAGGGTTACTGTAGCCAAGGCACTGTTCATCCAGGGGCACTTTTGGAAGATGGGGGTTTATTTTGTCTAGGGTTTCATTCGGTTTTGCTTTAAATACTCTATGTAGCCTCATTCTAATCAGTTTATGAAGTTTATGAAATTTGATGAATTTATTCATTGTGAGTTGAGTTTATCTCCTCTTGTTCTTAATTGAACTTTTGAACTTATCAAAAGTAAATCACAACTTTTGTGGCGTTCCTCCTTTGTAATCTGGGTTCTTGAGACGAGTTCTTTAATGGGTCTAGATTTTAATATAATCTAGGTTCATGAAACGAGTTCTCATTAGGTCTAGATTCTCCATCCATTGACTTGATTTTGACTTTCTTAGGGAGTTTTCAAATTGACTGTGGGTTCAAAGGATTCCATTCCCGCGGGTTCATATCCTTTGGTATTCAGAGCAAGGTTTCCAATCAGGTCTGATTCTATCTTTTAATTCTAGCATTCTTAAATTTAATTCTAGGGCTTCATTGTTCTAGGGTTGCCCAAAAAAAAAAAAAAATTTTGAACAAAAAGTAGGCTGCCGAAATTCTTAGGGTTTTTGGGTTTGGCTGAAATTTGCATCGCCTAGGGTTTCAAAATTCTAGGGTTTCCTGCATCTCTAAGTTTGTCAATTGCTTAGAGTGTCGTTCCATTGATTCTCTTCTACTTCATTGTTGATATGAACTCGCGGGAAAGGAATTCCCTTGAACCCACAATCAATTTAAAAACTTCCCAAGAAAGCCAAAATCAAGCCAATGGATGGAGAACCTAGACCCGATGAGAACTCGTTTCAAGAACCTAGATTATATTAAAATCTAGACCCATTGAAGAACCCGTCTCAAGAACCCAGATTACAAAGGAGGAACGCCACAAAGGTTGTGATTTACCTTTGATAAGTTCAAAAGTTCAATTAAGAACAAGAGGAGTAAAACTCAACTCACAATGAATAAATTCATCAAATTTCATAAACTTCATAATCTTCTGAAAATGAGGTTACAAAGAGTATTTAAACCAAAACCTAATTAAAACCCTAGATAAAATAAAACCCCATCTTCCAAAAATACCACTGAGTAAACAGTGCCACGGCTACAGTACGCGCTACAGTAACTTGGCTACAGTATCCTTAGCCCTAGTTCAATAAAATAAAAACTTTCCCAACATGCCCTTACATAGGCATAAACCCAATTATTCTAAGCAAATAAACTAGGTCCTTGAAATTAATTAAATAAGTTGAAAGCCTTCAAGTGTCCAAAGCCTATAAGTCATGTTGTTGCCCTTTCCATAGCTTATGAAATGAATCAAAGCATAATCTTCATTGTTTAAGCCCTTGAACTTGTATTTGGCCTATCTGGAACTTGCAACATATCTTTAAGGTTAGGCCCACCTTGGTTCTCATCAATTGTCCATGCTTGTGTATTTGAATTCAATTACTTGGTTTTCACAATTGAATATTTCTGTTTGTGGTTGACTTAGAGAAAAGAAAAGAAAGGAAAAAGAAAAGAAAAGAAATGAAATGAAAGGAAAAGAAAAGAAGAGAAAATTCGAAAAAAAAAAAGAAGGAAAAACAGAAAGAAGAAGAAGAAGAAAAGAGAAGGTGGCGTATTCAAAGTTGTTACATAGTTACAAGAAAGAGAAAGGAAAACATTTGTTGATTGAGCTTTTTCATCAAAGGGGCTGAATATATCTTTTAATTTGTATGCTCTTTTATAATTACTCTTTCTCTCGTATAAATTCCTTGAGTCATATCATTTTATTCCTTCATTGTTTCTTAGATCTATATTACTGGTTGGAATAATACAATGTTGTATTCTCTTGATTTAGTTTAACTAATTCTTAAAGAACTTGAGCGGGAAAACTATCGAGGTAAAAGGCAAGAGAGTGTGAGACTATTATCTGGAAAAAGCCAATTAAGAGTAAAACACGAGTGGAGTACCATTATTCGAGTGTAAACACGTAAGAGAGCGTGTGAGGTTTTCCACTCACATTCTTTTTGTGCAGCACATTATAATGTCTCATTGGAGTAACTTATCACCAAGGGGGAGACTAGATAACTCATCTTGTGTGTTGCAAGCCATGCAACAACAGTTTGAGAGGTTGAACTTTGTGTTGGGTCAGGATAGTATGGATGATCAAGAAGCAGCGATTAGAAATCTGCAAGGTGGGAGAGATAGGAGGCGAAGTGAGTCAAGTGTTGCAAAATGGGTATGAAAAAGAAGGGTATGGTGATTCTCTTGTTACTAGGCGTGCACTCAATACACAAATTAAGATGGATGATACAGAGCACCAAAGTGATAATATTTTTCATACTAGAGGTCACATCAACAACAAGGTATGTAGTATGATCATTGATTTGAGGAGTTGTATTAATTTGGCTAGCACTACTTTAGTTGAGAAATTGAATTTACGTACCTTGAAACACCATAGACCATACATGTTGCAGTGGTTGAGGGATTGTGGGGAGGTTAGGATAAATAAGCAAGTGCTAGTTTCTTTTTCAATTGGAAAATACCAGGATATAGTCCTTTGTGATATAGTGCCTATGCATACTAGTCATATTTTGTTGGGAAAGCCATGACAGTATGATAGGAAGGTGATCCATGATGGGTTAAGGAACATGTACCGTTTTGAAAACGATGTAAAAACAATCAAACTTGCTCCTTTAAATCCAACACAGGTCCATGAGAACCAATTGAAACTGAAAAGTGAGGTTTCTAAAAACAAAAAAGAGTGAAAATGAGAGTGATCAAAAAAGAAATAAATGTGAGAGTGATCAAAAAAGAAAAAGTGAAAAGGAGATTGAGCAAAAAAGCAAGAGTGAAAGTGAGAATGTGCTGAAAAGCAAGAGTGAAGGTGAGAGTGAAAGTGAGATTGAGCTGAAAAACAAGAGTGAATGTGAGATTGAGAAAAAAAGAAATAGAGAGGCCGAAATGGAGAAAGAGAGAAAAATGAGAGGGAAAAAAGAAGTGGGTGAGACTAAGACCTCAAGAAAAAGAGAGAATGAGTTGAAAAATAATTGTGAGGTCGAGAATACAAAAAAAGAAGAAGAAAAAGAGAGTGACAGAAAAAAAAGAGTGAAAAGGAAAAAGAGTGTGATAGGGAAAAAGAGAGTGAAAAAGAAAAAGAGAGTGTTAAGAAAAGTGAGAGTGAAGAAAGTGAGAAAAAAATAAAGAGAAAAGTGAGTTTTTATGCTAAGACGAGTTTTAATACTAACGAACTTGACGTATGTTTTTCTAGTGTTGTTGTCTCTTTGTTGCAGGGATATGAGGTCGTGTTTTCTACCAGTGTGTTTAGCGGAATTCCACCTATTAGGGAGATAGAGCACTATATTGATTTTGTGCCATGTGCGACAATTCCTAACCGACCTTTCTTGTAAAACCATGAGTCATTGACACACTTAAAGGGACAAGGTAAGTTGTTGACTAGAATGCATGCTAAGCGGGAAGATTGTATTGAGACTTTTCCTTGTGTATTCAAATACATACAAGGTATGAAAAATTTTTATGGTTGATGTTTTAGCAAGAAGGTATGTCCTTGTCTTCATTTTAGATGCAAAATTGTTGAGACTTGAATATGATAAGGAATTGCATGCAAACGATGATGACTTTGCTAGTGTGTATGGAACATGTGAGAAAGCATCTTTTGGTATGTTCTATAAACTAGATTGGTACTTGTTTAGAAAGAATTGATTTTGTGTGCCTACTAGTTTTATGCGTAAGTTGCTTGTGTGTGATGGACATGCTGGTTTGTTGGGTAACCTTGGTATAAGGAAGACTTTTGTTGTGTTGCATGACTGTTTGTGGGAATATCATTTGCCATTCAAAGACGTGTTGCACGAACGTTTGTGGAAGTATCATTTGTCATTCATTGATGTATTGCATGAACATTTGTGGGAGTATCATTTGCCATACATTGACCTGTTGCATGAACGTTTGCGGGTGTATCATTTGCGTTTCATTGAGTTTGCATATAATTGGAGTGGTCATTCTGGTGAAAATACGATTTCAGACATGTTGCATGAACGTTTATGGGCGTATCATTTGCCATTCATTGACTTGTCGCAATAACGTTTGCGGGAGTATCATTTGCCATTCATTGAGTTTGCATATTGGAGTGGTCATTTTGATTCGAGGAAGACTTTAGATGTGCTTCATGAACATTTGTGGGAGTATTGTTTGTCATTCATTGAGTTTACATATAATTGGAGTGTTCATGCTACTACTAAATTTTCACCAATTGAAATTGTTTGTATACATAATCCATTTCCTCCTTCAGATTTAAAGTCTTTACCAGTTAATGATAGGAGTAGATTGGATGGACTATTCCAAATTCTTGAACAAATTAATGAAAATGCACATCTAATGGATCTTCCAGGTAAGTATCATGTTTTTACTATTTTCAATGTTACTAACCATTTTGATGCTTTTGCTCCTTTAACTTTGATGCTTTTGCTTGTTAATAATAGGAGTAACTTGAATGAACATTTTCAAATTCTTGAGAAAATTAATGAAAATGCATATAAAATGGATCTTCCAGGTATGTATTATGTTTATGTTATTTTCAATGTTACTAACTTCTTTCCCTTTGATCCAGGTGGAGATTCGAGGTCGAATCCTTTTGAGGAGAGGGGGAATGATGGGAACCAAGATGAGCCTAGTCTTAAAGATCATTTGCTACTTCTAGATGGGCCTAGTCTTAAAGATCATTTGCAACTTCCAGATGGGCCAAGAAGATCAAGGAGACAATGCAAGGATTGATGCAATCCACTTGGGACAAGTTTAGCAAGAGCCCAACATTCAAGATGGGGTTTGAAGGATGAAGATCCAGTTTTAATTCATTTGATCAGTTACGGAAGAGGGCAACGACAAGACTTAAAGGCTTTGGGTTCTTGATGGGTTTCAACTTATTTAATTCATTTAAAGAACTTATTTTATTAGTTTAGAATAATTGAGTTTATTATGTGAAGCACTTAAGGGGGCCTATGCAAGGGCATGTTGGGAAAATTATTATTTTATTGAACTAGGGTTAGGGTTACTGTAGCCGAGTTACTGTAGCGCGGCACTGTAGCCGAGGCACTATTCATCCAGGGGCACTTTTGGAAGATGGGGGTTTCTTTTGGCTAGGGTTTCATTAGGTTTTGCTTTAAATACTCTATGTAGCCTCATTCTAATCAGTTTATGTAGTTTATGAAATTTGATGAATTTATTTATTGTGTGTTGAGTTTATCTCCTCTTGTTCTTAATTTAACTTTTGAACTTATCAAAGGTAAATCACAACTTTTGTGGTGTTCCTCCTTTGTAATCTGGGTTCTTAAGATGAGTTCTTCAATGAGTTCTTCAAGGGATTCCATTCCCGCGGGTTCATTTCAGGTAAGGCATGAGATGTGTTCGACCACTCTATTTGGTGAGGAGTGACGCGCATAAGCAATTGTTGTCATCCTTTGATCCTTAAATGTGGGTATGAGAGCACTTGGCTAGGAGGTGATGTAGGAGATGTGATCGACCGCTCTAGTTAGCGATGAAGGATGTACTTAAGCAAGTGTCGTTTTCCTTTGATAGCCGAATGCAAGTGCATGGGCACTCAACTTGAAGGTGAGCCTGTAGATGTGCTCGACCACTATAGTTGGCCAGGAGTGACACACTTAAGCAAGTGTTGTTGTCCTTTGATTTCCAAATGCGAGTGCAAGAGCACTCAGCTTGAAGGTGAGGCAGGAGATGTGCTTGACTGCTTTAGTTGGCGAGGAGTGATGCAATTAAGCAAGTGTCGTTATCCCTTGATAATCGAATGCGAGTGCAAGAGCACTCGGCTTGAAGGTGAGGTGGGAGATATGCTCGATCGCTCTAGTTGGTGAGGAGTGATGTACTTAAGTAAATGTCTTCATCCTTTGAACGCCGAATGCGAGTGCGAAAGCATTCGGATTGGAGGTGGGGAGGCAAGAGATGTGCTCAACCGCTCTAGTTGGCAAAAAGTGACACACTTGAGCTAGCATTGTCAACCTTTGATTGTTGAATGCGAGTGCGAGAGCACTCGACTTGGAGTTGAGGCAGGAGATGTGCTCGATCATGCAATAGCCTAGAGAACGATGCTCTACTGCTTTGCTATGGTGATAGATGCACTATAGTGAGGCTAATAGGTCTTCATCATAGACAAAATAGGTTAATGTAGATAATCCAAAATACAAGTTTAAGCCAAGTGGTACGATGTCTGAGTTAAGATAATGAGTTTGATTGGCATCCCGCCTTTATGAAGTTGTAACAACCCGCTCCTTTTTCTTACGTACGTTTCTCTCTTTCTGACATAAGATTCATTCCTTCTTACGTAAGCAAGTGTTGAGGACGGAAATTATGTAAACCGTCTGCCCCTTCTTTCTAGCAAATGCGAGACTCGTCATGCGTGCTGAACCCCAATGGCGTGTCTTCAAAGATATCGTACGACTTCTAGGGTACGCCTAGTTTTTTAAATGTGCTGGAAATATTTATAAAAAGTATTTTCAGTGTTGTTGAACTAAGCTTGATTTTAAATATGACAATTATAAGATTCTTGAAGAGCTCCAAAAATATTATAATTGCCAGAAATCATTTTAATATCATTATTAAAGTGATTTCAACTATTTAAGATATTATGAGATTTAAATTATGTTGAAAGCTTTTATTAATTAAATGGTTTTATTCTCTTTAATATATTAAGTGAGACTTCATTATTTTATTGATGATGAAGAATATTAATTTAAACTAACTTATTATTTTATATAGTACTTTTAATTAAGTTAATATTTACGTATTTTCAAATCAGTGTTTGAGATCCACCGTTAGATCGTTACGTTGATCCCCAGACGAAGGGACTGGGTTAAATACCCAGACCCCCCTCTCTTTCTCCCTCATTTTTTCGTAGCTCTCTCTCTCTCCTCCCTCTCTCCTTTGGCGTACGTAGTACGTAGCATGCCTCTCTTCATGCCGAAGCCTCCAATGCACAACACGGCACCGCCGTGCGTCGGTGAACGTCTCCTCCATCACCAAAGGCTTGCTCCCACTTCGGCGAGCCTCCCTAGCCCAGCCCCTCCCCCTCATGCTCCCTCTTCCTCTCCGCCGGAAGTGCAAAGCCCGAATGGGCTTGCTGTCCTTAGGGCCACCGTGCACCGTCCTCCAGTGCCACCACCTCCACGGCAGCAACCTTCCCCCTCCGTCACACACACACACGCACAAGGAGACCCACACATAGCTTCACGATGCGTGGCCTCTAGCGCCGCCGTACGCGGCACCCACAGCCACCTACCGACACCATGGCTCCACCACGAGCTCCTCCAAGTCAGCCAAGCTCTCCACCCCTCTCAACTCAAGCCTCTCACTCATGCACGGCTTCTCCCTCTCACCAACGCACGGGTTGCACGCCTCCCACCACCGTGCACCGCCACCCACGGCAAATGACCACCACCTCTAGCCTCCTCAGGCCACCACCGAGCCAACCCAACCACCTACGACCCCGATCTGCCACCCATGCACGCACACTCTCCATCTGATGGGAACCAAGGTGGGCCAAGTCTTAAATATATGTTGCAAGTTCCAGATGGGTCAAATACAAGTTCAAAGGCTTAAACGATGAAGATTATGCTTTGATTCATTTCATAAGCTATCGAAAGGGCAACAACATGACTTATAGGCTTTGGGCATTTGAAGGCTGTCAATTTATTTGCTTAGAATAATTGGGTTTATGCCTATGTAAGGGCATGTTGGAAAAATTATTATTTTATTGAACTAGGGTTAGGGTTACTGTAGCCGAGTTACTGTAGCGTTGTATTGTAGCTGCAGCACTGTTCACTCAGGGGTATTTTTGGAAGATGGGGTTTTATTTTATCTAAGGTTTTAATTAGGTTTTGGTTTAAATACTCTTTGTAGCCTCATTTTCAGAAGTTTTATGAAGTTTATGAAATTTGATAAATTTATTCATTGTGAGTTGAGTTTATCTCCTTTTGTTCTTAATTGAACTTTTGAACTTATCAAAGCTAAATCACAACCTTTGTGGCGTTCCTCCTTTGTAATCTGGGTTCTTGAGATGGGTTCTTCAATGGGTCTAGATTTTAATATAATCTAGATTTTTGAAACGAGTTCTCATTGGGTCTAGGTTCTCCATCCATTGACTTGGTTTTGGCTTTCTTGGGGCGTTTTCAAATTGATTGTGGGTTCAAGGGATTCCATTCCTGCGGGTTCATATCACCCTCACTCTCCCACGGGTTTCCCTCCCCTTT
The DNA here is from genome assembly GCF_001411555.2 of Juglans regia. Classification (NCBI taxonomy): domain Eukaryota; kingdom Viridiplantae; phylum Streptophyta; class Magnoliopsida; order Fagales; family Juglandaceae; genus Juglans; species Juglans regia. The sequence goes on from NC_049903.1 coordinate 22,096,509, forward strand.
ACACCGCCATTCCTCCTTCCTCCGCCTTGAGCCACCGTGGTGCCACCATGAGCTCCACCAACAACCCCTCAGCCTAGCCCTAGGTCCAAACCACCACTTTGAGTGGTGGTTAGTCACTGTATGTGATGGACAGCCGCTGCGCGTGGCTGACAGCCGCTGCGCGTGGCTGACCGCCACTATACACGACTAGATCTGCCACGTTATGCTCCTTGCCATCATCACAAGGCCACCACGAGCCATTCCAAGACCACACCTAACTATCTAAACGCCTAAACAGTTAACGTACGTGGGTTAGCCACCATGTACGACTCTTCCGACATCATCGGCTGTGACAATCAACGAGCAACGCATAGGTTATCTCGTCGATGGTATAACTCTCTATCCCTTTTAATTATGTTAAATATTGATTAGTTGACTTTGTTGTGGACTATGCTATTGGTATTTGTGAAGTAGTTGTGATGTGGTGTATAACGAAGTGTTGGGCATATCTCTGTAGTGTGGTGATGTGATGTGATATGATGCGTATGTGAGGTGTTGGGCATATATGTGTTGGGTGGAGTTGTGTTGTGCCGTGTAGTGTACTGTGAAGTGTTGGGCGTAATTGAGAAGTGTACTGTGGAGTGCTGTGGACAGTGCCGAGTAGTGTGGTTGTGGAGTATGTGTTGTGTTGGTGATGTGGCAGATGGAATGGGAATAGTACACGCTGGGTGTACTTTGTGTGTGGCGTAATGTGAGACAAGGAGAATATATGTAAAATATACCCTCCTGGCGTATTGTGGAACAGGAAGAGTACACGCTGAGTGTACTCTGTGTGGCGTGGTGTGTATGAAGGGAGTACATGTGGAATGTACTTCGTATGACGGGGTGATGCACCATGTGGTAGTTATGCCATAATGGTGATGTGGTGTGATGTGTATGAAGGGAGTACATGTAGAATGTACTCCGGATGGCGGAGTGATACAGCATGTGGCAGATATGCTATAATGGTGATGTGGCATAATGCATGTGAAGGGAGTACACATGGAGTACACTCCATGTGATGGAGTGATGTACCATATAGCGGGTACGCCATAATGGTGATCTGGCGTGATGTGTTTGAAGGGAGTACATGTGGAATGTATTCCGTATGGTGGAGTGATACGCCATAATGGTGATGTAGCGTATGAAAAAGGAGTACACATGGAATGTACTCCATGTGATGGAGTGATGTAACATATGGCGGGTACGCCATAGTGGTGATATGGCTTATGTGAAGGGAGTACACGTGGAGTGTACTCCATCTGGTAGAGTGATGCACCATATGGCGGGTATGCCATAATGGTGATGTGGCGTAGTGTGTATGAAGGGAGTACACAATGAGTGTATTTCATGTGATATAGTGATGCACTATATGGTGGGTATGCCATAGTGGTGATGTGGTGTATGTGAAGGGTGTATACATGGAGTGTACTCCATGAGGTATAGCGATACACCGTGTCACGTGTCATAGAGATATGGATGGTTATGTGATTGATGGGCGTGGAACATGATGGGTAGTGTCGAGAATTGTGGAACAGTGTCCCAAAGTAGTTATGGCATAGCCTGTAGTCTGAGGTGGCAAGTGTCACCGTGATGGACTTATGGCTAAGAGTATGCGTGAAGTAACAATGCAAGTATAAGAGTGCGCAGCGAAGCTTGACTGAGGAATGTCACAAAGTGACATGACTATTGACTGTCGTGCTTGCGATGGACGAAGTAGCGGAACAAGTGTAAGAGTACGTAGCGGAAGCATGAACTGGCAACGTCACGAAGTGACGTGGTTATTGGCAGTCATGCTTATGATGGGTGAAGTGTTAGAGTGTAGGAATGGCGTAACGGGAATGCGATGGTGTGACAGGAGTACGTGAGGAACCGTACTCATGATGAGTTAGGAGTTGGCGTAGAAATGATGTAACGGTATGTCAGTTGATGTGACAAGGTCATGGTGTAGCTTGAGAGCAATCTCAAGCTATATGACGTGACATAAGGCGTAGTTGTGAATGGAGTCTTGTCATGTCAAGTGTTTGGATGAACTCTTAGAAAGGGACGGGTAGCGTGAAGAGTCATGCTAGCCGGGTTAAGAGAAGGTTGATATCGGAGTACGGCCCTTGTCCCTACGAGTTGGTGATCAACATGTTATATGTTGGTCTTAGGTGATGAAGGGGTAAGGTACATGTTTAATCTGGTGAGACACGTGTCGGACGGATTCACCATATGTAATGGGTAATCTATCAGTAGTACAGTTACACGGTGCTTAAGCCTCAGAGTTGGCTTAGAGCCATGTGGCTTGTATGGATGGGAATGAGGATTTAGTGTTGGCTAAGATGCATGAAGGTAGTGACAGATGCATCGTTAGGATTGGGATGCATGACTTAGTCTATCTGAGTCATGTAACGAGATGAGTTCAATAATTAGAGTAAGACGAATGTCTTAGTGTTTTAATCCTAAGGTGAATCTTGGGTTCACTTTAGTGGATGAATACTCGAGGCAAGACTTTGAGTTAGAAGATGTGGTGACTGTAACACCCGGACCCAAAATTGGTATAGTTGGACTTTGGTTTTTATTTATTTATTTATTTGAGCTCGATATTTTAAGTATTTATATTACGGACTTGAGTAGTGATTTTTTTATTTTATTTTCTGCAAATGTTTATTTATTTATTTTTCCCGCATGTATCATTTTTTTTTCTCTTTCGGTCTTTATCTCTTATTTCCCGTAAGTATTTTTTTTCGTTCATGTCGTGCATGCTCACACACATCTCATCTTCATCGGCTCACACGTCTCCTCTAGGGTTTTCTCATCACATATATTTATACACACGCACATTGATATGAACTCCACCAACAATTGTGATGAAACTCGATAACAATGATGGCTTGGAACTCCAAGATCGTATTGACAAGATTTGTTGAGCCTTGACCAGTCACCCAACTAGATGAAAACCAAGACTATGAAGGATTGAAAACGTCACACCCAGAAATTAGAATCAAGGTGATAAGTTTGGAGCTTGAACGCCACAAGATTAACTTGATAAGTTCAAAGAGTTCTTTGAAGAACCAAGAGGAACACAAGACCTTACAAAGACAATTAAGCTTCTGAAATTTCAAATCTGATATTAAAACTCGAAATAACCCCTCTATATACTTGGAACAACCCTCCAAGAATAGGAAAAGTCATAACTACAGCTTTAAAAGCAACACAAATATTAACATAACAAGTCCCACGATTTTTAGGCCTCTTGGACTTCTAGAGGCAGCCAGAAATGACTAAATGACTAAATTCAATGTATTTCACGTACCCAGGTAAGACCAAGTTCATTCACCTATTTAATATTCTTGAAACTTAACAAATTCACGTCCTTTAATGGTCAGACCATTCATCATATTTCTATGTGCTAATTAGCGTCTTCAATTGCCTTGATGACATGGACTAAGTCTTGAATATTATTTGAGCCCATCTTGGTCTTTTTAGAATTAGCCCAATTCTCTTGGATTAGCCCATTTAGTGCTTACTTGAAACGTCTGGCTCTAAGTCTTGTAATTGGGCCACTAGGAAGTGACAAAGGGTCTTGTGCAAGTTTAGCTCCATTCCCACTTGTATGATCAGCATGTCCAGCTTAAGATAAGAAATGAAAGACGCTTTAAGAAAGAAAATGCTAAATGTTCAAATGTATAAGTATGTATGGCCCCTCCTTGGTGGCCCCTGTTTACGCAACCAAAGTATTAATTGTACGCATATGAAAGGATGATGTATCTATTGTATGTATTTTGTAAGAAAATCCACAAACTGATGATAATGCATGAAAGGCATGACAACGGATGCTTTTATGGATCCTACGAACCAACACTCTCATGTGCACCACGGGGTGATGCTTGTGGATGCCATGAGAGACGACGTTCAAGGTGACGCTTATGGGATGCCATGAAAGCTAACGTTTAAGCCCATGTATGTTCTTAAATGAACTTTTCATAAATGAACTGTTAAAGAAAGGATAGGACTGAAATGAACTGAAAAGGGAAAAGAAGATTCTCATTAATGATGAAGAATATTATTTTATAAATGGACTCGGCCCATGGGGAAGAGCACGGAAATCTAGGCATGAGTATTAAATGTACAAGAGGCCTTTTTATTTCAAGATTTATGCTTTCCGCTGTAAACCTTTTTTATTGTCAAAGCACATTTTAATTTATAAATGTGCTTTTCACTTGCATACCCAGAGTGCACTTTTCATTTGCACTCTGGGTATGCAAGTGAAAAGTTTTAAATAGGACGGTAATTCCCGTCGTCATTTTATAAAAATATTTTGCAAAAAGTCCCACCACAAGGACGGGCGTTACAAGTTGGTATCAGAGCAAAGCCCAGGTTATGCTAAACTCTATAGTGTTCTTTTCAAAAATAAAAGAAAGAAAATCCTTTTTCTGAAGAGAGAAAACTTTTTCCAATGAAAGAAAAACCTCGTGATAGGAACCAAGGTAGGCCTACTCTTAAAGATCCTTTGCAAGTTCCAGATGGGCCAATTACAAGATCAAGGGCCAAGACGATCAAGGAAGCAATGCAAGGATTGGTGCAATCCACTTGGGATGAAGCCAGCAAGAGCCCAACACTGAAGATGGGTCTGAAAGAAGAAGAATCAGCTTTGATCCACTTTATTCAAGCTGTGGAAGACATGACTTAGAGATACGACCTATTGTTATTGGAGGCTTCCAATTTGGTTAAATGATTTATTTTATTAGTTTAGAATAAGTGGGCTTGAAGATGCTTAGCTCACATGTCTTATTTCTTTTGAACTGTGTTTTTGGGATGGTCTTGTATTTTGGCCAAGGGCTTATTTGGAAAGTTACATTTTAGGAACTAGGGTTTCATCAATTTATTGTAGGGGTTACTGTAGCCGCGCGTACTGTAGTGGATACTGTTCATCAAGGGTAATTTTGGGTAAAAGGGGTATTATTTTGGCTAGGGTTTTGATTAGGTTTGGCTTTAAAAACTCTTTGTAGCCTCATTTGAGAGTTAGACATTATTGAATTTTATTTGTGAGTTGAGTTTTCTCCTCTTGTTCTTGATTGAACTCTTGATCAAAGGTAAATCACAACCTTTGTGACGTTCCTCCTTCATAATCTAGGTTCTTGAGACGGGTTATTCAACGGGTCTAGATTTTAATATAATCTAGGTTCTTGAAACGAGTTCTCATCGGGTCTAGATTCTCCATCCTTGACCTTGATTTTGGCTTTTTTGGAGAGTTTTCAAATTGATTGTGGGTTCAATGGATTTCATTCCCGCGGGTTCGTATCAAGTATGGAGAAACCAAGCCCCAACATCACCGACTAAGCGGAGGGGGGACAACACCCTTTGGACCTAAGTCCGAAGGGACAAATGTTTTTGGGTTTTTTTGTTTTCTTGAAAATAAAGACAATGCATAAATAAATTACATAGAGAAAACACTGTAAAAATGAAAAAACAGTGCACAAAAAACGCGTCGGAAGGGAAAACCGACGGTCGGTCTTGGGATATCCAGAGTCGCCGGTCCGGGAGCTGCCGCGGGTTGCAACGGCAAAGAGCTCCTTGGTGGCGCGTGAGGGCCACGCGTCGACGAGCTTCGGAATTTTCGTCCCGCACGTGCAGGCTACGCTCCACTCCGGTTGGGATCGGGTTTGGCTCGTGGAGTATGTGTTGGGTGACGTGGCAGATGGAATGGGAATAGTACACGTTGGGTGTACTTTGTGTGTGGCGTAATGTAAGACAAGGAGAGTATATGTAAAATATACCCTCCTAGCGTATTGTGGAACGGGAAGAGTACACACTGAGTGTACTCTGTGTGGCGTGGTGTGTATGAAGGGACTACATGTGGAATGTACTTCGTATGACGGGGTGATGCACCATGTGGTGGTTATGCCATAATGGTCATATGGTGTGTTGTGTATAAAGGGGTGGATTGATGCACCATATGGCGTGTACGCCATAATGGTGATGTGGCGTGATGTGTATGAAGGGAGTACATGTGGAATGTACTCCCTATGGCGGAGTGATACACCATGTGGCGGATATGCCATAATGGTGATGTGGCGTAATGCATGTGAAGGGAGTACACGTGGAGTGTACTCCATGTGATGGAGTGATGTTCCATATGGCGGGTACGCCATAATGGTGATGTGGCGTGATGTGTATGAAGGGAGTACATATGGAATGTATTCCGTATCGCGGAGTGATACTTCATGTGGCGGATATCATAATGGTGATGTAGCGTATGAAAAGGGAGTACACATAGAATGTACTCCATGTGATGGAGTGATGTATCATATGGCGGGTACGCCATAGTGATGATTTGGCTTATGTTAAGAGAGTACACGTGGAGTGTACTCCATGTGGTGTAGCGATGGTCCATATGACAAGTACGCCATAGTGATAATGTGGCATATGTAAAGGGAGTACATGAGGAGTGTACTCAATGTGGTGGAGTGATGCACCATATGGCGAGTATGCCATAATGGTGATGTGGCGTATGAAGGGCGTACACGAGGACTGTGCCCCATGTGTTATAGTGATGCACCATATGGCGGGTATGTCATAGTGGTGATGTGGTGTATGTGAAGGGAGTATACATGGAGTGTACTCGTTGAGGAACAATGATACACCATGTGGCGTGTCGTAGTGATAAGGATGGTTATGTGATTGATGGGCGTGGAACATGATGGGTAGTGTCAGGAACAGTTTCCCTAAGTAGTTTTGGCGTTGCCTGTAGTTTGAGGTGGCAAGCGTCACCGTGATGGACTTATGGCTAAGAGTATGCGTGAAGTAACACTAGAAGTATAAGAGTGGGCAACGTTACGAAGTGACGTTGTTATTGGCAGTCATGCTTATGATGGGAATGCGATGAGATGTCACGGTGTGATATAGGAGTATGCGAGGAACGAGTACTCGTGATGAGTTAGGAGTTGGCGTAGAATGATGTAACGGGTTGTTAGGCGATGTGACAAGGTCATGGTGTAGCTTGGGAGTAATCTCAAACTATATGACGTGACATAAGGCATAGTTGCGATGGAGTCTTGTCATGTCAAGTGCTGGGTTGAACTGTCAAAGAGGGACGGGTAGCGTGAAGAGTCATGCTAGCCGGGTTAAGAGAAGGTTGATATCGGAGTATGGCCTTTGTCCCTACGAGCAGGTGATCAACATGTTATATATTGGTCTAAGATGATCAAGGGGTAAGGTACATGTTTAATCTGGTGAGACACGTGTCGGACGGATTCACCATATGTAATGGGTAATTCATCATTAGTACAGTTACACGGTACTTAAGCCTCAAAGTTGGCTAAGAGCCGTGTGGGTTGTATGGATGGGAATGAGGATTTAGTGTAGGCTAAGATGTATGAAGGTAGTGACGGGTGCATCGTTAGGATTGGAATGCTTGACTTAGTTGGTCTAAGTCATGCATTGAGATGTACAACCCCTCCTTGGCAGCCCCTGTTTACACAACCAAAGTATTAATTGTACGCATGTGAATGGATGACTATATGTTGTTTTCTAAGAAAATCTACAAACTGATGAAAATGCATGAAGGGCATGACAGCGGATGCTTTTATGGATCCTACGATCCGACGCTCTCATGTGCGCCACGAGGTGATGCTTGTGGATGCCATGAGAGACGACGTTCAAGGTGACGCTTACGGGATGCCATGAAAGCTGACGTTTAATCCCATGTATGTTCTTAAATGAAGTTTTCACGAATGAACTGTTAAAGAAAGAATAGGACTGAAATGAACTTAAAAAGGAAAAGACGATTTTCGGGCTTATGTCCCAAACGTTGTATTCCCATGAAAAGAAATGTTTTCTCATGAAAAGAAAGGACTGTTAAATGAAAGAATGAACTGAATGAAAGCTCTAGCTCTTTCGAGCTGACATGAACGAATGAATGAAAATCAAGAAAGAAAGAAATGAAAGCATGAATGTATGAAGATACGTAACGGCCACATGAATGAAGGAAAAGGGTACCAATGAATGGGCAGATTGGAATGCCGGGTAAGTAGTACTGGATGTGCACCCAGTGCTGCCCCCTATGAAAGGGATTCCCAACCCGTGGCCACGGGCGGAATCCGGGTCCAAAGGAAGACCGCTAACCCCAACACACGGGGGCGTAACAGTGTGTACTGGCCTATGAAAGTGATAAGAATGAATGGACGTATGCATGTATGTATGAACGCACGAATGCATGAACCTTAAGAAATGAAGGCACTGACGGGGGACACGTTTTAAAGAAAGGAAAGCCTTTTGAAAGAAAAGCCCCGTCCATTGAAGTTTTCAAAAGAATGCACGTATGCACGTAAACATGCACGAACTCTTGAAGAAATGAAGGCATTGACGGGAGAAACGTTTTACGAAACGGATGCCCATGCTTAAAAGAGAAAACCCCATCCAATGACGTTTTGAAACTAACGCACGTATGACACGTATGCATGCACGTAATAGTATGGATGAATGATGAATACATGAATGAAAACCTATATTGTTATATTTTAACTGTATGAAGTAAAACTTATGAGTTTTCGACTCATTTTAGATTTTATGCATGTCCCTCCCCCCCACAAGAACTGCATGATCAGGACGGACACGGCCCATGGGAAGAGCATGGATGTCTAGGCACAAGTTTTTAACGTACGAGAGGCCTTTTTATTTCAAGATTTATGTTTTCCACTATAAACCTCTTTTATTGTCAAAGCATATTTTAAATCTATAAACGTAGAGTCTCGCACTCTGGGTATGCAAGTGAAAAGTTTTAAATAGGATGGTAATTCCCGTCGTCCTTTCTGAAAATATTTTGTAAAAAGTCACACGACAAGGACGGGCATTACAGAAGTAGCCTAGAAAAGTCATTTGGCGATCTCTTGTAGAAATATAGTATCGAAATCTTAAAAAATTTTGAGTTAAGGGGAATGCAGTCGCATTTGCACGATGGGCTGAGACACGTGGGGCATTTGATTTTTTCCACAGACAAACATTGGCTGATAACATAGTTATTCCCATGGTCTTTTGGGCTAATTGAACGAGGCTTACTCCTTCGTAGCCTAACCTCCTTTCTTGTAACTCCAAGGCCCAATCTTAGCCTAGGCCCATAGAGAAGCTCTGTTGCTAAGGAAAACCGCTCCATTTATGCGTAGTGTGTGCACTTTTATTTTATTTATTTATTTTATTTATTATTACTATTATTTTATCTTCTTCATTATTATTTTTTTTATTTAATTTTTCTCCCTCTCTTCTCTCCCCCACCAGGCAGTTTCTCTCAACAACTGCTCTCCCTCATCTTTTGTTTCCCTATCCCAAGCGCCTACGATGCCATTTTAGATTCTCACATAAACTTTACCTTGTAAATGCTCTCTCTGATCTTTTGCAACTTCCAGATGGGCCAAGAAGATCAAGGAGACAATGCAAGGATTTGATACAATCCACTTGGGACAAGTTTAGCAAGAGCCCAACATTCAAGATGGGGCTTGGAGGATGAAGATCCAGTTTTAATTCATTTGATCAGCTTCGGAAGAGGCTAACGACAAGACTTAAAGGCGTTGGGCTCTTGAAGGGTTTCAACTTATTTAATTCATTTAAAGAACTTATTTTATTAGTTTACAATAATTTACTTTATTATGAGAAGCACTTAAGTTGGCTTATGCAAGGGCATATTGGGAAAGTTATTATTTTATTGAATTAGGGTTAGGGTTACTGTAGCGAGGTACTGTTCATCCAGGGGCACTTTTGGAAGATGGGGGCTTATTTTGGCTAGGGTTTCATTTAGGTTTTGCTTTAAATACTCTATGTAGCCTCATTCTAATCAGTTTATGAAGTTTATGAAATTTGATGAATTTATTCATTGTGAGTTGAGTTTAGCTCCTCTTGTTCTTAATTGAACTTTTGAACTTATCAAATGTCAGTTCATTGTGGCGTTTGTCCTTTGTAATCTGGGTTCTTGAGATGGGTTCTTTAATGGGTCTAGATTTTAATATAATCTAGGTTCTTGAAACGAGTTCTCATCGGGTCTAGATTTTCCATCCATTGACTTTGTTTTGGCTTTCTTGGGGTGTTTTCAAATTGACTGTGGGTTCAAGGGAAATCTTTCCCGCGGGTTCATATCAAATACTCTGTGTTGCCTCATTCTAATCAGTTTATGATGTTTATGAAATTTGATGAATTTATTCATTGTGAGTTGATTTACTTCTCTTGTTCTTAATTGAACTTTTGAACTTATCAAAGGTAAATCACAACCTTTGTGGCGTTCCTCCTTTGTTATCTGGGTTCTTGAGATGGGTTCTTCAACGGATCTAGATTTTAATATAATCTAGATTCTTGAAACAAGTTCTCATCGGGTCTGGATTTTCTATCCTTGACTTGATTTTTGGCTTTCTTGGGGAGTTTTCAATTTGATTGTGGGTTCAAGGGATTCTTTTCCCGCGGGTTCATATCATTTGGTATTTAGAGCAAGGTTTCCAATCAGGTCTGATTCCATCTTTTATTTTTTTGCAACCTGAAATTTAATTCTAGGGCTTCATTGCTCTAGGGTTGACCAAAAAAAAAAAAAGTAGTGGTGCCTAGTAGATTTCTTCACTATTTGTTAGGGTTGCTGAAATTCATTGTTCTAGGGTTTGTGTTGGTTGAACTCTCTTGTTCTGGGAGCTGCAATATATCACTTGCCCTAGGGTTTTTGAGTTATTGTTAGGGTTTTCTCAACTGCTTATTCTTGATTGTGATCAAATCAGTTGGTGAAAGGAAAATAAAAAAAAATAAAAAAAAAATTTCCGAGACTTTTTGTTGAGCCTTATCATCAAAGGGGGTGATTCTAGTTGGTATCTTGTCTTGTAGTTACTTTGTCATTCTTATAATTTCCTTGATTCACATGCCATTTTTTTTTCATTCCTTCTGTGTTTCTCTTGTTCTTGTTTCTTGGACCTAATTACTAGTTTGGATAAAACAAGGTTGCTTTGTCTTCATTGAGTCAATTAGTTCTTAAAGAACTTGAGTGGAAAAGTCTTGAGGTAAAATGCAAGAGAGTGTGAGAATATTATCGGAAAAAAGCCAATTAAGAGTGAAACACGAGTGGAGTGTCATTATTCGAGTGTACACACGTAAGGGAGTGTGTGAGGTTTACTTTTTTTTTTGCCACTAACATTCTTTTGTGTAGCACCTGATAATGTCTCATCAGAGTAGCGCATCACCAAGCGGGAGAGCGGATAACTCATCCTTTGTGTTGCAAGCCATGCAACAACAGTTTGAGCGGTTGAACTTGGTGTTGGGTGAAGTGAGGGATAGGATGGATAATCAAGAAGAAATGATTAGAAATTTGCAAGGTGAGACAGGTAGGAGGCGACATGAGCCTAGCATTGAGAATGGGTATGAGAAAGAAAAGTATGGTGAGTCTCTTGTTGCTAGGCGTGCACTCAATACACAAATTAAGATGAATGATACAGAGCGGCAAAGTGAGAACTTTTTTCATAATAGATGCCACATCAACAATAAGGTATGTAGTATGGTCATTGATTTGAGGAGTTGTATTAATTTGGCTAGTACTAGTTTAGTTGAGAAATTAAATTTACATACCTTGAAACAGCCTAGACCATACATGTTGCACTGGTTGAGTGATTGTGGGGAGGTTAGGGTAAATAAGCAAGTGCTAGTTTCTTTTTTAATTGGGAAATACCAAGATATGGTCCTTTGTGATGTAATGCCTATGCATGCTTGTCATATTTTGTTCGGGAAGCCATGGCAGTTTGATAGGAATGTGATACATGATGGGTTAAGGAACATATACAGTTTTGAAAAGGATGGAAAAATAATCAAATTTACTCCTTTAACTCCAACACAGGTCCATGGGGACCAATTGAAGCTGAAAGGTGAGGTTGCTCAAAAAGAAAGAGTGAAAATGGGAGTGATGAAAAAAGAAAAAATGAAAAGGAGATTGAGCAAAAAAGCAAGAGTGAAAGTGAGATTGAGTTGAAAAGCAAGAGTGAAGGTGAGCGTGAAAGTGCGATTGAGCAAAAAAACAAGAGTGGATGTGAGATTGAGAAAAAAAGAAATAGTGAGTCCGAAAAGGAGAAAGACAGAAAAATGAGAGAGAAAAAAGAAGAGGGTGAGACTAGGACCTTAAGCAAAAGAGAGAATGAGTTGAAAAGTAATTGTGAAAAAGAGAGTGGAAAGAAAAAAGAGTGTGAAGAAAGTGAGAGAAAAACAAAGAGAAAAATGAGTTTTTATGCTAAGGCGAGTCTTAATCCTAACGAACTTGACGTATGTTTGTCTAGTATTGTTGTCTCTTTGTTGCAGGGATATGTGGTCCTGTTTCCTAGTGGTGTATTTTGTGGATTGCCACCTATTAGGGAGATAGAGCACTACATTGATTTTGTGCCAGGTGCGACAATTCCTAACCGACCTTTCTTGAAAAAACATGAGTCATTGACACACATAAAGGGACAAGGTAAGTTGTTAACTAGAATGCATGCTAAGCGGGATGATTGTATTGAGACTTTTGTGGTTGATGCTTTAGCAAGATGGGCCTAGTCTTAAAGATCATTTGCAACTAGTCTTAAAGATCATTTGCAACTTCCAGATGGGCCAAGAAGATCAATATGACAATGCAAGGATTGATGCAATCCACTTGGCAAGAGTTTAGCAAGAGCCCAACATTCAAGATGGGGCTTGAAGGATGAAGATCCAGTTTTAATTCATTTGATCACCTATGGAAGAGTGCAACGACAAGACTTAAAGGCTTTGGGTTCTTGAAGGGTTTCAACTTATTTAATTCGTTTAAAAAAACTTACTTTATTAGTTTAGAATAATTGAGTTTATTATGGGAAGTACTTAAGGGGGCCTATGCAAGGGCATGTTGGGAAATTTATTATTTTATTGAACTAGGGTTAGGGTTACTGTAGCCGAGTTACTGTAGTGGGGCACTGTTTGATATGAACCCGTGGGAATGAATTCCCTTGAACCCACAATCAATTTGAAAACTCCCCAAGAAAGCCAAAATCAAGTCAAGGATGGAGAATCTAGACCCGATGAGAACTCGTTTCAAGAACCTAGATTATATTAAAATCTAGACCCGTTGAAGAACCCGTCTCAAGAACCCAGATTACAAAGGAGGAACGCCACAAAGGTTGTGATTTACCTTTGATAAGTTCAAGAGTTCAATCAAGAACAAGAGGAGAAAACTCAACTCACAAATAAAATTCAATATTGTCTTCGTGATCTTTAAGACTAGGCCCATCATGGTTCCCATCATTCCCCCTCTCCTCAAAAGGATTCGACCTCGAATCTCCACCTTGGTTCCCATCATTCCCACTCTCTTCAAAATGATTCAACCTCGAATCTCCACCAGGATCAAAGGGAAAAAGGTTAGGAACATTATCATTAATTTCATATGCAATATCATTAATTTGTTCAAGTAACACTTCATGCAACATGTTAATGAATGACAAATGATACTTCCACAAACGTTCATGTAACACTTCAATGAAAGGCAAATGATACTCCGGCAATTGTTCATGCAACACGTCAATGTATGGCAAATGATACTCCCACAAATGTTCATGCAATACATCAATGAATGACAAATGATAGTTCCACAAACGTTCGTGCAACAAGTCTTTGAATGGCAAATGATATTCCCACAAACATTCATGTAACACAACAAAAGTCTTCCTTACACCAAGATTACCCAACAAACCACCATGTCCATCACACGCAAGCAACTTACGCATAAAACTAGTAGGCACACAAAATCTATTCTTTCTAAACAAGTACCAATCTGGTTTATAAAACTTACCAAAAGATGCTTTCTCACATGTTCTATACACACTAGCAAAGTCATCATCATTAGCATGCAATTCCTTATCATATTCAAGTCTAAACAATTTTGCATCTAAAATGAAGACAATGACATACCTTCTTGCTAAAGCATCAACCAGAAAATTTTTCATACCTTGTGTGTATTTGAATACATGAAGAAAAGTCTCAATACAATCATCCCGCTTAGCATGCATTCTACTCAACAACTTACCTTGTCCCCTTAAGTGTGTCAATGACTCATGTTCTTCAAATAGCACCTAGCACAAGATCAATGCAGTGCTCTATCTCCGAAATAGGTGATAATCCACTAAACACAGCGCTAGGAATCACGACCTCGTATCCCTGCAAGAAAGAAACAACAACACTAGGCAAAGAGTCGTTAAATTCGTTAGCATAAAAGCTTGCCTTAGCATAAAAACTCACTTTTGTCTTCTTATTTCTCTTCACAATCTCTCTTTCTTTTTCCTCTTGTGGCTCCACTCTTTTTTCTTGACTGTCAACCACCTCTCTATTTTCTTTTTCTCTCACTCTTTCTTTTGATGTTTCGGCCTCATTCTCTTTTTTCCTCTCACTCTCTGTTTTTCTTTCAGTCTCCTCTTTTTTTGAACTCTCGGCCTCACAATTGTTTTTCAACTCATTCTCTCTTTTTCTTGAGATTTCAGCCTCACCCAAATCTTTTCCCTTTGGTGGTTCGGTCTTCCCCTTTCCTACAACTTGATCATTTTTGTCCCACTTAGATTTCCAAGGAGTACTAGAACCGAAGTATACCTTGATGTACCCTTTCCTTTTAGCCGTCTCTCCACCTTCATAGCCATGTGCACTATGTCCTCTACCTCCTCATAATGTTGCAACTCAACTACATTGGCTATCTCCCTATTCAACCCCCTCAAAAATCTTGTCATCGTGGCCTCCCGATCCTCCACTACATTAGCCCGAATCATAGCCACCTCCATCTCCTTATGGTAGTCCTCTACACTCCTAGACCCCTGTATAAGATTTTGTAATTTTTGGTAGAAGTCTCTATAGTAGTGGCTAGGTACAAATCTCCGCCTCATGATAGCTTTCAACTCTCTCCATGTTTCTACAGGCCTCTCAAGATTCCTCCTCCTATTGGTCACTAATTGATCCCACCAAACAATCGCATAATCAGTGAACTCAATTACAACCAACTTCACCTTCTTCTCCTCAGAGTAATTATGACAATCAAACACCAGCTCTATTCTTTTCTCCCACTCTAAATAAATTTCAGGGACAGTTCTACCTAGGAATGATGGTATTTTCACTTTGATACTCCCAAGGTTCTTATCTACTCCATCTCGACCCCCTGAGTTTGCCCTAAGGCCTCTTCCATGCCTAACTCCTCTATGTCCACCCAATCCAACTTCAGATGTTAAGCCTTCCTCATCCTCACCAAACTGTCCATTCTTATACCCATTCTCAATTTTAGGCTCACGTCGCCTCCTATCTCGCTCACCTTGAGCTGAAAAGAAAGAGTGAATGTGAGATTGAGAAGAAAAGAAACAGTGAGACCGAAATGGAGAAAGACAGAAAAATGAGAGAGAAAAAAGAAGAAGGTGAGACTAAAACCTTAAGCAAAAGAGAGAATGAGTTGAAAAGTAATTGTGAAAAAGAGAGTGAAAAAGAAAAACAGAGTGGAAAGAAAAGAGAGTGTGAAGAAAGTGAGAGAAAAACAAAGAGAAAAGTGAGTTTTTGTGCTAAGGCAAGTCTTAATCCTAACGGACTTGACGTATGTTTGCCTAGTATTGTTGTCTCTTTGTTGCAGGGATATGAGGTCATGTTTCCTAGTGGTGTCTTTTGTGGATTGCCACCTATTAGGGAGATAGAGCACTACATTGATTTTATGCCAGGTGCGACAATTCTTAATCGACCTTTCTTGGAAAAACAAGAGTCATTGACACACTTAAAGGGACAAGGTAAGTTGTTGACTAGAATGCATGCTAAGCGGGAGGATTGTATTGAGACTTTTCCTCATGTATTCAAATATATACAAGGTACGAAAAATTTTATGGTTGATGCTTTAGCAAGAAGGTATGTCCTTGTCTTCATTTTAGATGCGAAATTGTTGAGATTTGAATATGATAAGGAATTGCATGCTAATAATGATGACTTTGCTAGTGTGTATGGAACATGTGAGAATGCATCTTTTGGTAAGTTCTATAAACTAGATTGGTACTTGTTTAGAATGAATAGATTTTGTGTGCCTACTAGTTTTATGCGTAAGTTGCTTGTGTGTGATGGACATGCTGGTTTGTTGGGTAACCATGGTGTAAGGAAGACTTTTGTTGTGTTGCATGAACGTTTATGGAAATATCATTTGCCTTTCAAAGACGTGTTACACGAACGTTTGCGGGAGTATCATTTGTATTTCATTGATTTTGCATATAATTGGAGTGGTCATTCTGGTGAAAATAAGATTTTAGAAATGTTGCATGAACGTTTATGGAAGTATCATTTGCCATTCATTGACTTGTTGCATGAACGTTTGCGGGAGTATTATTTGCCATTCATTGAGTTTGCATATTGGAGTGGTCATTTTGGTTTGAAGAAGACTTTAGATGTGCTTCATGAACATTTGTGGGAGTATTCTTTGCCATTCATTGAGTTTACATATGATTGGAATGTTCATGCCACTACTAAATTTTCACCAATTGAAATTGTTTATAGACTTAATCAATTTCCTCCTTTAGATTTAAAGTCTTCACCAGTTGATGATATGGATAGCTTGGATGGACTAGTCCAAATTTTTGAACAAATTAATGAAAATGCATATCTAATGGATCTTCCAGGTAAGTATCATGTTTCTACTATTTTCAATGGTACTAACCACTTTCCCTTTGATCCAGGTGGAGATTCGAGGTCGAATCCTTTTGAGGAGAGGGGGAATGATGGGAACCAAGATGAGCCTAGTCTTAAAGATCATTTGCAACTTCCAGATGGGCCAAGAAGATCAAAGAGACAATGCAAGGATTGATGCAATCCACCTGGGATAAGTTTAGCAAGAGGCCAACATTCAAGATGGGGCTTGAAGGATGAGGATCCTGTTTTAATTCATGTGATCAGCTACGGAAGAAGGCAACAACAAGACTTAAAGGCTTTGGGTTCTTGAAGGGTTTCAACTTATTTAATTCATTTAAAGTACTTATTTTATTTGTTTAGAATAAATGGGAAGCACTTAAGGGAGCTTATGCAAGGGCATGTTGGGAAAGTTATTATTTTATTGAACTAGGGTTAGGGTTACTGTAGCTCGGCACTGTAGCCGCGGCACTGTTCATCCTGGGGTATTTTTGGAAGATGGGGGTTTATTTTGGCTAGGGTTTCATTAGGTTTTCCTTTAAATACTCTATGTAGCCTCATTTTAATCATATTATGAAATTTATAAAATTTGATGAATTTATTCATTGTGAGTTGAGTTTTACTCCTCTTGTTCTTAATTGAACTTTTGAACTTATCAAAGGTAAATCACAACCTTTGTGGCGTTCCTCCTTTGTAATCTGGGTTCTTGAGACGGGTTCTTCAACGGGTCTAGATTTTGATATAATCTAGGTTCTTGAAACGAGTTCTCATCGGGTCTAGGTTCTCCATCCATTGACTTGATTTTGGCTTTCTTGGGGTGTTTTCAAATTGACTGTGGGTTCAAGGGATTTCATTCCCGCGGGTTCATATCAGAGTATCATTTGTCATACATTGACGTGTTGCATGAACGTTTGTGGGGGAGTATCATTTGTGTTTCATTGAGTTTGCATATAATTGTAGTGGTCATTCTGGTGAATATAAGATTTCAGACTTGTTGCATGAACGTTTGCGGGAGTATCATTTGCCATTCATTGAGTGTGCATATTGGAGTGGTCATTTTGGTTCGGGGAAGACTTTAGATGTGCTTCATGAACATTTGTGGGAGTATTGTTTGCCAATCATTGAGTTTACATATAATTGGAGTGTTCATGTTACTACTAAATTTTCACCAATTGAAATTGTTTGTATACTTAATCCATTTCCTCCTTCAGATTTAAAGTCTTTACCAATTGATGATAGGAGTAGCTTGGATGGACTATTCCAAATTCTTGAACAAATTATTGAAAATGCATGTCTAATGGATCTTCCAGGTAAGTATCTTGTTTCTACTATTTTTAATGTTACTAACCATTTTCCCTTTGATCTAGGTGGAGATTCGAGATCGAATCCTTTTGAGGAGAGGGGGAATGATGGGAACCAAGATGGGCCTAGTCTTAAAGATAATTTGCAACTAGTCTTAAAGATCATTTGCAACTTCCAGATGGGCCAAGAAGATCAATATGACAATGCAAGGATTGATGCAATCCACTTGGCAAGAGTTTAGCAAGAGCCCAACATTCAAGATGGGGCTTGAAGGATGAAGATCCAGTTTTAATTCATTTGATCACCTATGGAAGAGTGCAACGACAAGGCTTAAAGGCTTTGGGCTCTTGAAGGGTTTCAACTTATTTAATTCATTTAAAAAAACTTATTTTATTAGTTTAGAATAATTGAGTTTATTATGGGAAGTACTTAAGGGGGCCTATGCAAGGGCATGTTGGAAAATTTATTATTTTATTGAACTAGGGTTAGGGTTACTGTAGCCGAGTTACTGTAGCGTGGCACTGTTCATCCAGGGGCACTTTCGGAAGATGGGGGTTTATTTTGGCTAGGGTTTCATTAGGTTTTGATTTAAATACTCTATGTAGCCTCATTTTAATGATGATTATAAAGTTTATGAAATTTGATGAATTTATTCATTGTGAGTTGAGTTTTACTCCTCTTGTTCTTAATTGAACTTTTGAACTTATCAAAGGTAAATCACAACCTTTGTGGCGTTCCTCCTTTGTAATCTGGGTTCTTGAGACGGGTTCTTCAACGGGTCTAGATTTTAATATAATCTAGGTTCTTGAAAGGAGTTCTCATCGGGTCTAGGTTCTCCATCCATTGACTTGATTTTGGCTTTCTTGGGGTGTTTTCAAATTGACTGTGGGTTCAAGAGATTCCTTTCCCGCGTGTTCATATCAAACTAGGGTTAGGGTTATTGTAGCGAGGCACTGTAGCCGCAGCACTGTTCATCCAGGGGCACTTTTGGAAGATGGGATTTTATTTTGGCTAGGGTTTCATTAGGTTTTACTTTAAATACTCTATGTAGCCTCATTCTAATCAGTTTATGAAATTTATGAAATTTGATAAATTTATTCATTGTGTGTTGAGTTTTACTTCTCTTGTTCTTAATTGAACTTTTGAACTTATCAAAGGTAAATCACAACCTTTGTGGCGTTCCTCCTTTGTAATCTGGGTTCATGAGACGGGTTCTTCAATGGGTCTAGATTTTAATATAATCTAGGTTCTTGAAACGAGTTCTCATCGGGTCTAGGTTCTCCATCCATTGACTTGATTTTGGCTTTCTTGGGGAGTTTTCAAATTGATTGTAGGTTCAAGGGATTTCATTCCCGTGGGTTCATATCATCATATCAGAATAGAATTTCGTGTTTAACTCCCGTGGTAGGGTTGTGCAAACCCCAGCGGCTAACCGAGCAGAAACAAAATGTGAATCTTCCCCTTATCATTCTCGGAGCCCCGAGTGTGCACATAGGAAAAACCACGCAGAAAACCACTTTGTTTCTAAAGTGGGTGCACCAGAAACAAAAAAGTTGGTACCCACCCAAACGAAGGCCCCAACTTTACACTCGGGGTAAGGTCAAAATAGAACAGAAATTGAATGTCATGCTAGAGGTTTCAGAAATCACATGATATCACATCAGAGTACAGAAAATTTTCAGAACAGAACATAATCAAATCACAAATTGTAATTTATGCACAATTTTGCATAGTTCAGAAACAGAACGCCGAAACTTTGCTCATGTCTACACCAGTCATGACATAAAATGCTTTATTCTTATACAGAATTTTTTGAGTCATGCAGAACAAATAACTGAGGTCGTTTCAAATTTTTTTTCATAACAAAACATACATTTTTCTAAAAATCAACCTCAGCTCATTTTATTTATTTTTTTACAAAGTCTATCATAGTAACTCGGCTTACCTAGACTCCTTAGTCTTTCAAAAAAAATTCCTCAACAATGCCGAACAACTATTAATCGTCACCTATAAAAATCATGTAATTCCCATAAATTTCAAATCAACCACGTATTTCAATATTTAAACCTAAAATGCTAAAAGAACCTATT
Source organism: Juglans regia (assembly GCF_001411555.2). Lineage (NCBI taxonomy): Eukaryota > Viridiplantae > Streptophyta > Magnoliopsida > Fagales > Juglandaceae > Juglans > Juglans regia. Next base: position 22,116,545 of record NC_049903.1, read on the forward strand.
TTAAATCCTCAAAACCTAAAATTCTCATAATTCCTAAAATACCGTCATTTTCTAAAACCATCAATATCCACTTATTCGAATTTCTACCGAATAATAAATTTAATTGAACAAGTATTAAGATAATTACAGACCTCAATAAAAAGTAATATCTAAAATACCAACAACGTATTGTAAATTAATAGAATACTTTGACTACTTTAAAAAATCTTGTAAAATACGTCGTGAAAAAATTCTCTCTTAAAAGTAGGTTTACTTCCTTTAGTAAACAATATTATTAAAATATTATCTACACAAAATAATATTTTTTGAGACTTAAAACAAAACCCATTTAAACATGACCCAAAAAGTCCTCTCTTCCGAAAACATATATCTGGGAAATACACTAAGGGTAAACTAGTAAGAGTACTCAACTAATAGGTTAAACACTTTCGATATATATAATATATATTTATATATATTATGTACGTATATAATTTATAAGAACAAATCCAGATGAACAAACACACGGGAATAACACCAAGTATGCGGCGGCCGTGGCTTACTCAAGGGAAACCGAGGCACGCGTGGAGGGGTAAGGCTCGACGGGCTGGCTGGAGGGATTGTGGTGGCATGGCTGAAGAGCAGGAGTGCGGCAGAGATTCCTTCAAATTGGGCTGAGCACGAGAGAAAGAGAGGAAGAGGTGAGTGTGAGAGAGGGCAAAGAGAAAGGAGGGAGTAACCGAGAGAGGTACTCACCGCGAGGGGCTGTTACCGGCTGAGGTGGCCTGTGGATGTCTGACGGCCTTTTTTGTGCGGGTGGCGACGGCTTGGAGTGGCTGGAGCGGTGTAGTGCAGTGGTTTGATGGGTGGATCTCTATTTCGGGTGGCTAAAAACAGGGGAGTTTTCGTGGATTGCAATGGAGGCTATGGGAGGTGTTGGGCAGGGGCTTCGTCTGTCTGGGCACGATGGTGAGGTCCAGACTGAGGTTCACTTGGGGTGGATGAACTGGGCGGCAGCAACGTGGGGGGTGCAGTGGGTCACCAGATTCACACTCTGCTTTTAGTGAAAGAAAACAGAGGGTGATGGAGGTTGTGGTTGACGACAAGGATCCTCACTAGCGCAGTGGAGTGGAGATTTCAGTTTGAACTTCTGTGAAGAGGAGAATGAGTGGCACATTATTTCTCGGGTTGAGGGTGCTTAACTCATATATATAAGATATAAATAGTAAACAGAACAAACCTAAATAAAAGGAAGGGATGGACGTGCATGAAAATGGAAATGGCTTGACACCGTGCGACATGAAGTTTGGACTCGTTCTCACGCACTAGTTCTTTGGCCTAAACAAAATAGACTTGTCCCATAAATTTTCCAGATGGACATCCACTTGGGCCAAATACAAGTTCAAGGGCTTAAATGATGAAGATTATGTTTTGATTCATTTCATAAGCTATGGAAAGTGCAACAACATGACTTATAGTCTTTTGGCATTTGAAGGCTTTCAATTTATTTAATTAATTTCAAGGAGCTATTTTATTTGCTTAGAATAATTGGGTTTATGCCTATGTAAGGGCATGTTGGGAAAGTTATTGTTTATTGAACTAGGGTTAGGGTTACTGTAGCCGAGTTACTGTAGCACGGCACTGTAGCCTAGGCACTGTTCATCCAGGGGCACTTTTGGAAGATGGGGGTTTATTTTGGCTAGGGTTTCATTAGGTTTTGCTTTAAATACTCTATGTAGCCTCATTCTAATCAGGTTATGAAGTTTATGAAATTTGATGAATTTATTCATTGTGAGTTGAGTTTTACTCCTCTTGTTCTTAATTGAACTTTTGAACTTATCAAAGGTAAATCACAACCTTTGTGGCGTTCCTCCTTTGTAATCTGGGTTCTTGAGACGGGTTCTTCAATGGGTCTAGATTTTAATATAATCTAGGTTCTTGAAACGAGTTCTCATCGAGTCTAGGTTCTCCATCCGTTGACTTGATTTTGGCTTTCTTCGGAAGTTTTCAAATTGACTGTGGGTTCAAGGGATTCCTTTCCCGCGGGTTCATATCACTCTCTCTCTCTCTCTCTCTCTCTCTCTCTCATTAGTGCTCAGCTTCTAGCTCCGCCTGTGTCTCTCCCACCTCACAGCTGCCCCCACGGTGAGCCTCCATCGCATGACCTAGGTCTAGGTATTCTTCCCTGCAAACAAAGAAAAACATGGGGTATGGGTTATTACGTAAAGCTCTAGAAAGATTAGTTGTTATTACAATTTTGTCCCTTGAATTACAACGTGTATTTTTTTGATGTTATTTTGTAACCATGGGTTTGTTTACAGAAATCAGTATAATATTTTTTTTAAGCGAGTCTAATACCACTTTATACTAGTACCAAAAATCTTATTTTATAGAAATATCATTAATATTAATGTATTGGTCAGTAGAGTGAAACGATATCAATAAAAATTTGGAAAGTATTGATATTTGAAGGTTTAGTGAATCTTAGATATTTAGGTAAAATAGGCTATTTTGGTATTACAGTATCAAAATATGTGTTTGACCAATTTATGGAAATTACGTGATTATTTGTATTGGTGACGATTGATTTTCTTTCAGTACGGTTGTGGAAAGATTTAGAAGAGTTAAGAAGTCCAGGTAAGCCAAGTTTCTATGCTAGGCTTTACATGAATTGTTTAGAATGAGATTGACTTTCTGAAAATTTTGCATGTTTTGTTATGAAATGAGAACTTGGGGAAAAAAAAACAACATTGGTTGTTTATTTGCCTTACTCATGAAATCTATATGGAAAATAGAAAAAATGGTTTTAACATGCATTGTGTGGACATGAGTTTCATTTTGTCATGTTGTCTCAAAAATGTGAAAAAGTGCGATATTTGAAAATCTTAAAATTCGTGCATTGATTAGAAAGATGCTTTGGCTTTTGTTTTCAATATGTGAGAATGATCTGAATAAGTTTCGATACTCTGTTTTGTTTTGATATGGCATCTGAAAACCTTTAGCATGCTGATTTTGTATTTGACTCTGCCTCTGCTTTGCTCTACTCTATTATGCTCTGCTCCATTTGAGTTGGTGCCAACTTCTCTGTCTTTGAGTGCACCCACTTTGGGAACAAAATGGTTTTATGTGGTCTTTCCTGTGTGCACAGTTGGGGCTCTATGAAGAATAAGGGAAAGATCTCACCTTTGTCTCTGCCTGGTTTGGCCACCGGGGATAGCACAACCCTACCACGGGGGTTAAACATGGTCTATGCTCTGTGAGATATTCTGTTTTAATGTGATGATGATGCTCAGGTTATGTTATTCCAACGTACTCTAGTTTTAATGTGTTTTAAAACCATCACTCTGTTACGTTTGAAAACATATTTTGTTCTGCATAATAACTCTGGAAAATATTTAGTTATGCATACTGTACTCTGTAGATGCTCATATTTGCACACTAGTATATGTCATCTGCTTACTAAATTGTTGATAACTCACTCCTTATCTCCACAATATGATGGGAACCAAGATGAGCCTAGTCTTAAAGATCATTTGCAACTTCCAGATGGGCTAGGAAGATCAATGAGACAATGCAAGGATTGATGCAATTCACTTGGGACAAGTTTAGCAAGAGCCCAACATTCAAGATGGGGCTTGAAGGATGAAGATCCTGTTTTAATTCATTTGATCAGCTACGGAAGAGGGCAACGACAAGACTTAAAGGCTTTGGGCTCTTGAAGGGTTACAACTTATTTAATTCATTTAAAGAACTTATTTTATTAGTTTAGAATAATTGAGTTTATTATGGGAAGCACTTAAGGGGGCCTATGCAAGGGCATGTTGGGAAAGTTATTATTTTATTAAACTAAGGTTAGTGATAGGAACCAAGGTGGGCCTACTCTTAAAGATCCTTTGCAAGTTCCAGATTGGCCAATTACAAGATCAAGGGCAAAGAAGATCAAGGAAGCAATGCAAGGATTGGTGCAATCCACT
>NC_049903.1:22120597-22158097 GCF_001411555.2 Juglans regia
GTGTTGAAACTTTGCCAATCACTGCTACTTTTTATGCAGATTAATTAATTAGCATAGTTAGTGAGTAGTGAGATTAGAGAAATGGCTTCCATATATGCAGAATTCACCAAAATGTTCTGCTTCATTAGTTCATTATCGATGGCATCATTAACGGAATAAGTAGAAATCCTTAGCAAACTCCAAATGATTGAAAAAGTTTGAATATTTTTACTACATTATTACAAGCATGCACCCTAATATCATGGTTGTTTTACTTTCTTTTACTGTTTTAACTGAATTGAAAAATTTACAAAGGACTATCGCTTTTCCCCCTCAATGGACAAATTGAAGAAGATTGGTGCTTGGAAAGTACTTGTATTATGGAATAATGGTTTAACCAAATAAATAGGTCGATAGCAGTTGATATATATTTGGTTACCTATCGTTTTGGTTCAAACCTTTAAATCCAAAAGTCCTAAACCTGGTAGTATACATTTCTAACATCATGTTCTAATGTACCTCTCACATTTCCATTTTTAATAGAAATTTATTGGTTTCTCATGTACCTCTCACAAACTAAATGTTTTTTATATTGCAAGAAAGTGTTGATTTTGTGACTCTTGTTGGACACATATACTTTTTAAAGACCATTAACTGGTCTATGATGATGTCATTGTTCACTGTGAGTATGAAATATGCTTCCCTGCTTTACAGTTTCAATGTTGTAACATTTCAGAGTATTTGGATTGGAATTCCTTGACCTTTTGTTAAAACTAAATATCTTTGTTCTACTATTTCTGGAACTCTCTCAATGCTATCATTTTCTTCAATGCAAATGATAAACGATTTTAGTAATATAAGACTATTTGTATCTTGAGGACGAAATTACTATGATTTTGTTATTTGTTAAGTGGGGGCAATATTTTTCTAAGAGATAGAACTTGTTTCTTGCATTTAATTGTGGCGCCCCCGATCCCCATGTAAGGAAAATACGGGAATCGAGACACCGGGATGATGACAACACGGTCACACATCCCAACGTAAGTGCCAAGTGTGTGTACATGCAACGGTGTACAATAACAACGCAGCGGATTAGTCAACTAAGTACCAGAATTTAAATACAAATAAACATCAATAAAGTTTTAAAAGCAGTTATACAGTCATCCAAAATAAAGTTAACACATGTCCCAAAAATACAAAGGGTAAAATAAATAACAAGCTAGTGATCCCAGATCACTCCTCGGGCGGAGCCGTCTCCTCAGGCTCACCCTCCTCCTCCTCAACTGCATCAAAATCTGCGTTACCACAGAATGGTACCGCAGGTAAGTATAACCCAAAAAATATACTCAGGAATAAAAATGCATTAATGCCACCAACATGTATGCATATGAAGAAATATGCATTTTCCTTAAAATATCATTTTCCCCGAAAATGATTAATTTTCCAACACACGCCAAAAATCCCATTTGGCCCAAAAATAATCCGTAAAACATTTTCCCAGAAAATGAATTACACAAAATCCAACACGCGCTATTTTCCCAGAAAATAGTCCATTTAATCCGTCAATACCCTATGCACCATGGCCTCCCCTAGGGACCATCCGCATGTCCTGGCTTCGTAGCGATGCCCAGTTTCGCGCCCAGCGCGTACATGGCCAGACATCCTCTAGTCCCCGCCAGCAGAAGGACCACGGAGTCGGCACGAATCTCTCGTCCGATCCCATTGTCGCCCAGCGACAATCCAGGGGACGTTACTCAGTTTATTCCGCTCCCGAGTAACCAGAGGAGCTCCACCGAGATAATGCCCCCATCTCGGCTTGGGGTCGTGATACGCACGCACCCAAATTCCATTCTCACATGAAAACCCAGTTTTCATAAACATATGAACATGAATGCAATACACGAAAACCCAGTTTTCCTTTACAAACATGAACATGCATGAAATGCACATGAGCCAACCAATCCAAAATCCATCAATAACCAATAACCAATCCAATCCAATCAAACCAACAACTCCAATCACAAATCCATCCGACCCCCGTACTCCTCGGACTCAGTCCGGCATGCCAAAAAAATACAGTAAAATGGGTTAGTGCAAAAATACATAAAATTCATGAGAATTCTTTGGAGAAATACTTACAGCGCTATATGATAATTTCCGGAGGATCACGAAACTGAAAAAGGCGACGTCTGAGCAACACCACAGTGTAAAATACACTGTGGCCGTGGGTCACAAATACCCACTTTTCAACGGAGACAAACGAAGATCCCAAAATGGTAGGGTAGGGCCTAGAGAGGTCGGTGAAGCCAATGGTGGTGGTGGTTTGCCGTGGGTGGCGGCGCAAGGGGCGGTTTTAAGGCCAAAAAGTCGAAATCGGAAATGTACTTAGTGTGGCTTCACCGGTGACGGATCGGAGCTGGGGTTGGGTCCAAAGGGTTGCCAAGAGGTCGGGGATGAAGTGGTAGGAAGATGGTGGCCGGAGGTGGAGCGACGGTGGCGCTGGAGCAAAAGGTGGCCGCGGCTTTGGAGGGTGCGTGTGGGCTACCGGCGGCGAGATAGGGGCTGGGATTTGGGGGGTGAGGTCGCCGGAGGGAAGGGGTGCTAGTCGGCCGGGCGGTGTCGTGCACGGCAGCGCGACGGCGGCTGGGCTAGGAGGTGGACGGACGCACGGGGAGAGAGAGAAAGAGAGAGAGCTCGCGCACGGGGGGAAAGCAACGGGAAAGAAAGAAAAAGGAAAGAAAAAGAGAAAAAGAAAAGAAGAAAGAGAGGAAAGAGAAAAAAATGAGGGAAAGAAATGAGGTCCAGTCCTCATAACTTGGGTCACGAAAATGATCCAACGGAAATGATTTTAAAACCACAAATTAAATAAAATAATTTAAACGTAATGGTAAAGTCAAATTGAAATAATTAAATCACCCAGTAATTAATTTAAATATTAAAAGCAATTTAAATACATGACAATAAATAAATATTAAAAAGCACAAAAATAATTTTCACCAAATTAAAAATCCTAAAAAATAACCCAATTAAAATCCAGTAATTTTAAAACAAGAGAATAATTTTTTGAATAACATAAAAATAATCCTTCAATAAAAATACACTAAAATACGGGGTGTTACATCCTCCCCCCCTTAAAAAAAATTTCGTCCTCGAAATTAGCAAGGTCAAACATTAAACTAAGACAGGAACAAGATTCAACCGAGAGCATACTTAGAACATACCGTCAAAATCAAACAAACAAGTAAGGATAATGCTCTCTCATGTCGGCTTCTCTTTCCCAAGAGAAATCTTGAGCCAACGGATCACCCCATGACACTTTCACCATAGGTATTGTCTTGGACCTTAATCTTGCTCTTTCCAATCTACAATCTGCGTCGGGGCAACTTCATAAGTAAGGTTAGGCTGAAGTTGAATGCTTTCAGGGTCAACAAAACGTGGCTCTTGCTGTCCAAAACTCTTCTTCAACGAAGACACATGAAACACATCATGAACATCCCCAAAATAATCCGGCAAGGCAACTCTATAAGCAACAAGCCCAACTTTCTCTACGATCTGAAAAGGGCCAACATATCTTGGACTAAGCTTTCCTTTCTTACCAAAGGGCTTAATGCCTTTCATAGGAGAGACTTTAAGATAAACCCAATCACCTTCTTCAAAAGATAAGTCTCTTCTTCTTGTATCTACGTAACTCTTCTGGCGACTTTGCGCTTCTGCCATTTTAGTCCTTATAAACTGAACTTGGTCCTTCATTTCTTGAATTATCTCAGGCCCAATTACTTTACTCTCGCCGACTTCATCCCAACACAAGGGTGATCTACACTTCCTTCCATACAAAGCTTCATACGGGGCCATCTGAATGGAAGAATGGAAACTGTTATTATAAGAGAATTCAATAAGCGGTAGATGATTCTCCCAACTTCCTTGAAATCCTATGACACAAGACCGCAACATATCCTCTAGAGTCTGAATAGTACGCTCTGATTGACCGTCTGTTTGATGGTGATATGCACTACTAAACTTCAACTTAGTGCCTAAAGCCGCCTGCAAGCTCTTCCAAAAATGGGACGTAAACCGCGGGTCCCGATCTGACACGATACTCTTGGGTACTCCATGCAAACGCACTATCTCCTTGACATATAACCGAGTCAACTTACCCAAAGAGTCAGTATTATTAACAGGCAAGAAATGGGCACTCTTGGTCAACCGATCAACAATCACCCAAATTGAGTTCTTCTCACTAGGAGTCCTCGGTAAACCTACAACAAAATCCATAGAAATATCATCCCACTTCCACTCAGGAATAGGGAGAGGTTGAAGTCTACCAGCAGGTCTTTGATGCTCAGCCTACTCGACGACACGTGTCACATTTCTCAATAAACAAAGCGATGTCCAACTTCATTCCTCCCCACCAGAAATTCCTCTTGCTGAGAACTCTCGATAAGAAGTCTCCTCATTCCATAAAGGAGAGAGTCCAAATCTGATGACTCTGCTTCATCCACTTGTTGAGACTTTCTACTCAAAGCATCAGCGACTAGATTTGCCTTTCCTGGATGATACTTAATCTCACATTGATAGTCGCTAATCAGCTCTAACCACCGTCTCTGTCTCATATTGAGATTCTTCTGAGTAAATAGATGCTTCAAGCTCTTGTGGTCAGTAAAAACTTCACAGGCTTCACCATACAGATAATGCCGCCAAATCTTAAGAGCAAAAACTATTGCCGCCAACTCCAAATCAACACCTATGCTACAACTTCTAAACCTCCATTGAATTCTGCTTTTGGTAACCTAATAGCCACTTCCAAAGCTAACCATCAATAACAAATTGCACAACTAAATTATTAATCTCCAATTACAAGTATCTTGTCAAAATTCAAGTCACCACTAATTCCCCAAAATCAGCACAATCTGAACTCCTGACTACAACCAAAAATACCACGCTTCTGCTGCGCACTCTGATATTCACCACATGCATAAAACTTATGTTCTCATGAAACTAACACCATCGAGTACAAGGTGGCTCCATTCCTATTGACCAAAAACTCTTATCACATCTTGGTAGAAAAATACTCCCTTTCCAAAAACCACGAATTATAACTCAAATTCCTCAATTAACTCTCGCAGCCTTAATCAAAATCAATTCCATAAAATACATCCACCTCATCTACGATAAGGAACATACCTTAAAATGCTCGATTTCCAACCCAACCAACCAATAAGAGCGCCTATAAACTTCTACCTGACAATCTAAACCCAAAAGCTCATCACTTACATTCTGAACAACATCTAATCTAACGGTGACTAAACTCACTACGAACCACCATAGACTACACCAAAACATTATCAAAACCTTCTTGGTAACTCACCCACTTATCTCTACTCCTACAAGCTAGCATTAACATAACTAATTCCTTCAATAGTACATCACTATTATACCTCAAGGCAAACCATACTGCTCAATCTTCAATCCACCAAAAGTCATTGCAAAGCACCCAAGGATCCTAATACTTTATTAACCGCATACTTGATCATCTTATCCACTGTTGATACCTAAGGTTCAACTTTGAAGATCTTATCATACACCATACATGATGTCCCAACAATCTCTCTTCCAGTTAAATAACAATGTCCTTAATTCAACCAACTGGATGCTCAATTTCCAAAAGAAAGTATAACCTCAAAAATTTAAATTCCTAGGTGACCTCAAGTCACAATTAATTCCTGAAGATAATCACAATAACTATTCCCAACCATGCTTCATTGAGTAACCCACTTCAACTGCACACTTCGATCAACTCACCAAAACTCCAAGCCAAGGTCTCTTAAATTACCACTATTGTGTCGACTCCTCTTCAACACCTACCAAAGTCTCTTCCTCCAAACCAAAATGAGACTAGGACTTATACTCTCCGAAATCCATAACCACTCACCACTACTATACATCAATGTCACGCACCCTCAGCCAAAACCAATAATCCTCCAAACGTGCAGATGATCATCATTACCATTTCCATCACTAGACCTATATCCTCGAAATCAACAAGAATCATTTCCTAAATCTGCACCATCTATTATCCTTAAAATTGATACAGATTAAATTCTCAACCTATCACTGAAACATCGAGCTAAAAGCAATAATCTTTCGAATTAGATCAACATCCTCAATCCTCAGAAAATACACGAACTAGATAATTCCCTTCAGTCTCCAAAGAAATTATCCTAAAAAAAAAAAAAAAAAAATTCTCATATCAGTAACTCAACTCTCATCAATCCTATTTTAATTCAGTCCTTCAACTTTGTAATTCTAAAACCTCAAACAAAATAAAAAATCATTTTCTGAAATCCTTAAAATCGATGACCTCAAATCTAAAACATTCACCCTATAAAACTTGTAAATTCTAAAACCCCAAATGTTATCAAATTGCTTACAAGAGCAGCAAGATCAAAAACTTCTAATCTAAGTAATCCTTTAATTGCTTGTTGAACCTACCACCTTAAATCTCATAACTTATTTCCTAAAAACTATGAAGCCTCAAACCTCAGATGAACTTATCATAAATCTAACCTTGAAATTTGTTGAACTTACAACCTCCTACCCCAAAAACTCATTACATAAATTCTACAGAACCTAAGACCTCAATTATCCTAAGCAATTTAAAATTATTCCCCTCCTTAGCAGCAATTCGAATTCCTACTCCAAAAAGTTCACCCTGACCATGATGTTCGAACCTCGATATTAAAACAAACCAATCACCAAGAGTTCAAACCTATTACACCAAATGTTCAAGCCTAACAATGGCCTTCTCAGTCGTACCATCTCCTGTTATAGCATAATCCTTAACCCGCCTTTCAATTCTGAACAAAACAAAACAAAACAAAATCAAATCATATCAAATAAAATTCATACATAAAATAGCATACGACAAAATGCATAAAATCAATGAAGTAGCTCACAATAAAATGATTAAAACTATAAAATAACATACCATAAAATAAATCAATAAAATAAATAAACAAAAAAGTAATATACAATAACTAAATAAAACCAATAAAAACCACAAACTTTAAATTAAATAATTTTCAAATCACAACTTTTAAAACTTTCTGGTACTGCACCTATGGGACATGTGGTTTTACCCAAAGCCGAACTGCTCTGATACCACCTGTGGCGCCCCCGACCCCCGTGTAAGGAAAACACGGAAATCGAGACGCCGGGATGATGACAACACGGTCACACATCCCAACGTACGTGCCAAGTGTGTGTACATGCAATGGTGTACAACAACAACGCAGCGGATTAGTCAACTAAGTACCAGAATTTAAATACAAGTAAACATCAGTAAAGATTTAAAAACAGTTATACAGTCATCCAAAATAAAGTTAACACATGTCCCGAAAATACAGAAGGGTAAAATAAATAAAAACAAGCTAGTGATCCCAGATCACTCCTCGGGCGGAGCCGTCTCCTCAGGCTCGCCCTCCTCCTCCTCATCTGCATCAAAATCTGCGTTACCACAGAATGGTACCGCAGGTAAGTATAACCCAAAAAAAATAATATCCTCAGGAATAAAAATGCATTAATGCCACCAACATGCATGCATATGAAGAAATATGCATTTTTCCTCAAAATATCATTTTCCCCGAAAATGATTAATTTTTCAACACACGCCAAAATCCCATTTGGCCCAAAAATAATCCGTAAAACATTTTCCCAGAAAATGAATTACACAAAATCCAACACACGCTATTTTCCCAGAAAATAGTCCATTTAATCCGTCAATACCCTATGCACCATGGCCTCCCCTAGGGACCATCCGCATGTCCTGGCTTCGTAGCGATGCCCAGTTCCGCGCCCAGCGCGTACATGGCCGAGCACCCACTACGCACCGAGCGATGCCCAGTTCCGCGCCCAGCGCGTACATGGCCAGACATCCTCTAGTCCCCGCCAGCAGAAGGACCACGGAGTCGGCACGAATCACTCGTCCGATCCCATTGTTGCCCAGCGACAATCCAGGGGACGTTACTCAGTTTATTCCGCTCCCGAGTAACCAGAGGAGCTCCACCGAGATAATGCCCCATCTCGGCTTGGGGTCGTGATACGCACGCACCCCAATTCCATTCTCACATGAAAACCCAGTTTTCATAAACACATGAACATGAATGCAATACACGAAAACCCAGTTTTCCTTTACAAACATGAACATGCATGAAATGCACATGAGCCAACCAATCCAAAATCCATCAATAACCAATAACCAATCCAATCCAATCAAACCAACAACTCCAATCACAAATCCATCCGACCCCCGTACTCCTCGGACTCAATCCGGCATGCCAAAAAATACAGTGAAATGGGTTAGTGCAAAAATACATAAAATTCATGAGAATTCTTTGGAGAAATACTTACAGCGCTATATGATAATTTCCAGAGGATCACGAAGCTGAAAAAGGCGACGTCTGAGCAACACCACAGTGTAAAATACACTGTGGCCGTGGGTCACAAATACCCACTTTCCAATGGAGACAAACGAAGACCCCAAAATGATAGGGTAGGGCCTAGAGAGGTCGGTGAAGCCAATGGTGGTGGCGGTTTGCCGTGGATGACGGCGCAAATGGTGGTTTAAGGCCAAAAATGTACAAATCGGAAATGGACTTGGTGGGGCTTCACCGGTGACGGATCGGAGCCGGGGTTGGGTCCAATGGGTTGCCAAGAGATCGGGGATGAAGTGGTAGGAAGATGGTGGCCAATGGTGGCGCAACGGCGGCGCGCGAAGGAGGTGAAGGCCGCGGCTTCAAGCCATGCGTGGAGGCTAACGGTGGCTCGGATGGAAGTGAGGTTGGTAGGGTGAGGTTGCCGGCGGCAGGGGAACCAAATGGAGGGGGCGGTGTCGACCACGGCGGCTCGACGGCGGCGGGCTGGGAGAGGGGACGAATGCACGGGGAGAGAGAAAGGGAGAGGGCTCGCGCACGGGGGGAAAAGAAAGAAAAAGGAAAGAAAAAAGGAAGGAAAAGAAAAGGAGAGGAAAGAAAAAGAGGGGAAAAGAAATGAGGTCCAATCCTCATAACTTGGGTCACGAAAATGATCCAACGGAAATGATTTTAAAACCACAAATTAAATAAAATAATTTAAACGTAATGGTAAAGTCAAATTGAAATAATTAAATCACCCAGTAATTAATTTAAATATTAAAAGCAATTTAAATACATGACAATAAATAAATATTAAAAAGCACAAAAAATAATTTTCACCAAATTAAAAAATCCTAAAAATAACCCAATTAAAATCCAGTAATTTTAAAACAAGAGAATAATTTTTTGAATAACATAAAAATAATCCTTAAATAAAAATACACTAAAATACGGGGTGTTACATCCTCCCCCCCTTAAAAAGAATTTCGTCCTCGAAATTAGCAAGGTCAAACATTAAACTAAGACAGGAACAAGATTCAACCAAGAGCATACTTAGAACGTACCGACAATTTCAATCAAACAAGTAAGGATAATGCTCCCTCATGTTGGCATCTCTTTCCCATGAGAAATCTTGAGCCAACGGATCACCCCATGACACTTTCACCATAGGTATTGTCTTGGACCTTAATCTTTGCTCTTTCCAATCTACAATCTGCGTCGGGGCAACTTCATAAGTAAGGTTAGGCTGAAGTTGAATGCGTTCAGGGTCAACAAAACGAGGCTCTTGCTGTCCAAAACTCTTCTTCAACGAAGACACATGAAACACATCATGAACATCCCCAAAATAATCCGGCAAGGCAACTCTATAAGCAACAAGCCCAACTTTCTCTACGATCTGAAAAGGGCCAACATAACTTGGACTAAGCTTTCCTTTCTTACCAAAGCGCTTAACGCCTTTCATAGGAGAGACTTTAAGATAAACCCAATCACCTTCTTCAAAGGATAAGTCTCTTCTTCTTGTATCTGCGCTTCTGCCATTTTAGTCCTTATAAACTGAACTTGATCATTCATTTCTTGAATTATCTCAGGCCCAATTACTTTACTCTCGCCGACTTCATCCCAACACAAGGGTGATCTACACTTCCTTCCATACAAAGCTTCATACGGGGCCATCTGGATGGAAGAATGAAAACTGTTATTGTAAGAGAATTCAATAAGCGGTAGATGATTCTCCCAACTTCCTTGAAATCCTATGACACAAGACCGCAACATATCCTCTAGAGTCTGAATAGTACGCTCTGATTGACCGTCTGTTTGAGGGTGATACGCAGAACTAAACTTCAACTTAGTGTCTAAAGCTGCCTGCAAACTCTTCCAAAAATGGGACGTAAACCGCGGGTCCCGATCTGACACGATACTCTTGGGTACTCCATGCAAACGCACTATCTCCTTGACATATAACCGAGTCAACTTACCCAAAGAGGCAGTATTATTAACAGGCAAGAAATGGGCACTCTTGGTCAACCGATCAACAATCACCCAAATTGAGTTCTTCCCACTAGGAGTTCTCGGTAAACCCACAACAAAATCCATAGAAATATCATCCCCCTTCCACTCAGGAATAGGGAGAGGTTGAAGTCTACCAGCAGGTCTTTGATGCTCAGCCTTTACTCGACGACACGTGTCACATTTCTCAATAAACAAAGCGATGTCCAACTTCATTCCTCCCCACCAGAAATTCCTCTTTAAATCTCGATACATCTTCGTGCTTCCTGGATGAACTGAATAAGGAGCCGCATGGGCTTCTGCCAAAATCCGCTCTTTAAATTCAGAATCTCGGGGAATCACTCTACAATCCCGAAACCGAAGAATACCATCCTTATCCAAGCTGTAATTCAAGGGTCCTCTAGACTTCCTGACTCTTTTCCTGATAGCTAACAATGTAGGATCCCTTCTTTGAAGAGTCTTCAATTCTTCAAAATCCACTACTCGGACATCCAAGACTGACGATAACAATTCCTCTTGCTGTGAACTCTCGATAAGAAGTCTCCTCATCCCACAAAGGAGAGAGTCCAAATCCGATGACTCTGCTTCATCCACTTGTTGAGATTTCCTACTCAAAGCATCAGCGACTAAATTCGCCTTTCCTGGATGATACTTGATCTCACATTGATAGTCGCTAATCAACTCTAACCACCGTCTCTGTCTCATATTGAGATTCTTCTGAGTAAACAGATGCTTTAAGCTCTTGTGATCAGTAAAAACTTCACAGGCTTCACCATACAGACAATGCCGCCAAATCTTAAGAGCAAAAACTATTGTCGCCAACTCCAAATCAACACCAATGTTACAACTTTTAAACCTCCATTGAATTCTACTTTTGGTAACCTAATAGCCACTTCCAAAGCTAACCATCAATAACAAATTGCACAACTAAATTATTAATCTCCAATTACAAGTATCTTGTCAAAATTCAAGTCACCACTAATTCCCCAAAATCAGCACAATCTGAACTCCTGACTACAACCAAAAATACCACGCTCCTGCTGCGCACTCTGATATTCGCAACATGCATAAAACTTATGCCCTCATGAAACTAACACCATCGAGTACAAGGTGGCTCCATTCCTATTGACCAAAAACTCTTATCACATCTAGGTAGAAAAATACTCCCTTTCCAAAAACCACGAATTATAACTCAAATTCCTCAATTAACTCTCGCAGCCTTAATCAAAATCAATTCCATAAAATACATCCACCTCATCTACGATAAGGAACATACCTTAAAATGCTCGATTTCCAACCCAACCAACCAATAAGAGCGCCTATAAACTTCTACCTGACAATCTAAACCCAAAAGCTCATCACTTACATTATGAACAACATCTAATCTAGCGGTGACTAAACTCACTAAGAACCACCATAGATTACACCAAAACATTATCAAAACCTTCTTGGTAACTCCCTCACTTATCTCTACTCCTACAAGCTAGCATTAACATAACTAGTTCCTTCAATAGTACATCACTATTATACCTCAAGGCAAACCATACTGCTCAATCTTCAATCCACCAAAAGTCATTGCAAAGCACCCAAGGATCCTAATACTTTATTAACCGCATACTTGATCATCTTATCCACTGTTGATACCTAAGGTTCAACTTCGAAGATCTTGTCATACACCATACATGATGTCCCAACAATCTCTCTTCCGGTTAAATAACAATGTCCTTAATTCAACCAACTGGATGCTCAATTTCCAAAAGAAAGTATAACCTCAAAAATTTAAATTCCTAGGTGACCTCAAGTCACAATTAATTCCTGAAGATAATCACAATAACTATTCCCAACCATGCTTAATTGAGTAACCCACTTCAACTGCACACTTCGATCAACTCACCAAAAACTCCAAGCCAAGGTCTCTTGAATTACTATTATTGTGTCGACTCCTCTTCAACACCTACCAAAGTCACTTCCTCCAAACCAAAATGAGACTAGGACTTATACTCTCCGAAATCCATAACCACTCACCACTACTATACATCAATGTCACGCACCCTTAGCCAAAACCAATAATCCTCCAAATGTGCAGATGATCATCATTACCATTTCCATCACTAGACCTATATCCTCGAAATCAACAAGAATCATTTCCTAAATCTGCACCATCTATTATCCTTAAAATTGATACGGATTAAATCCTCAACCTATCACTGAAACATCGAGCTAAAAGCAATAATCTTTCGAATTAGATCAACATCCTCAATCCTCAGAAAATACACGAACTAGATAATTCCCTTCAGTCTCCAAAGAAATTATCCTAAAAAAAATTCACATATCAGTAACTCAACTCTCATCAATCCTATTTTAATTTAGTCCTTCAACTTTGTAATTCTAAAACCTTAAACAAAATAAAATCATTTTCTGAAATCCTTAAAATCGATGACCTCAAATCTAAAACATTCACCCTATATAACTTGTAAATTCTAAAACTCCAAATGTTATCAAATTGCTTATCAAGGTCGGCAAGATCGAAAACTTCTAATCTAAGTAATCCTTTAATTGCTTGTTGAACTTACCACCTTAAATCTCATAACTTATTTCCTAAAACTATGAAGCCTCAAACCTCAGATGAACTTATCATAAATCTAACCTTGAAATTTGAACTTACAACCTCCTACCCCAAAAACTCATTACATAAATTCTACGGAACCTAAGACCTTAATTATCCTAAGCAATTTAAAATTATTCCCCTCCTTAGCAGCAATTCGAATTCCTACTCCAAAAAGTTCACTCTGACCAAGATGTTCGAACCTCGATATTAAAACAAACCAATCACCAAGAGTTCAAACCTATTACACCAAATGTTCAAGCCTAACAATGGCCTTCTCAGTCGTACCATCTCCTGTTATATCATAATCCTTAACCCGCCTTTCAATTCCGAACAAAACAAAACAAAACAAAACAAAACAAAATCAAATCATATCAAATAAAATTTCATACATAAAATAGCATACGACAAAGTGCATAAAATCAATGAAGTAGCTCACAATAAAATGATTAAAACAATAAAATAACATACCATAAAATAAATCAATAAAATAAATAAACAAACAAGTAATATACAATAACTAAATAAAACCAATAAAAACCACAAACTTTAAATTAAATAATTTTCAAATCACATCTTTTAAAACTTTCTGGTACTGCACCTATGGGACATGTGGTTTTACCCAGAGCCGAACTGCTCTGATACCACCTGTGGCGCCCCCGAGCCCCATGTAGAGAAAACACGGGAATCGAGACGCCGGGATGATGACAACGCGGTCACACATCCCAACGAAACGTGCCCAAGTGTGTGTACATGCAACGGTGTACAACAACAACGCAGCGGATTAGTCAACTAAGTACCAGAATTTTAATACAAGTAAACATCAATAAAAGAGTTTACAAAATTATACAGTCATCCCAAAATAAAGTTTAACACATGTCCCAGAAATACAAAAGGGTAAAAATAAAATAACAATAACCAGTGATTCCAGATCACTCCTCGGGCGGAGCCGTCTTCTCAGGCTCGCCCTCCTCCTCCTCATCTGCATCAAAATCTGCGTTACCACAGAATGGTACCGCAGGTAAGTATAACCCAAAAAATAATATCCTCAGGAATAAAAATGCATTAATGCCACCAACATGCATGCATATGAAGAAATATGCATTTTTCCTCAAAATATCATTTTCCCTGAAAATGATTAATTTTCCAACACACGCCAAAAATCTCATTTGGCCCAAAAATAATCCGTAAAACATTTTCCCAGAAAATGATTTACACAAAATCCAACTCACACTATTTTCCCAGAAAATAGTCCATTTAATCCGTCAATACCCTATGCACCATGGCCTCCCCTAGGGACCATCCGCATGTCCTGGCTTCGCAGCGATGCCCAGTTCCGCGCCCAGCGCGTACATGGCCGAGCACCCACTACGCAACGAGCGATGCCCAGTTCCGCGCCCAGCGCGTACATGGCCAGACATCCTCTCGTCCCCGCCAGCAGAAGGACCACGGAGTCGGCACGAATCTCTCGTCCGATCCCATTGTCGCCCAGCGACAATCCAGGGGACGTTACTCAGTTTATTCCGCTCCCGAGTAACCAGAGGAGCTCCACCGAGATAATGCCCCATCTCGGCTTGGGGTCGAGATACGCACGCACCCAAATTCCATTCTCACATGAAAACCCAGTTTTCATAAACACATGAACATGAATGCAATACACGAAAACCCAGTTTTCCTTTACAAACATGATCATGCATGAAATAATGATATGCACATGTACCAACACAAATCCACATTCCTCAATAACCAATAACCAATAACCAATCCAATCCAATCAAACCAACAACTCCAATCACAAATCCATCCGACCCCCGTACTCCTCGGACTCAGTCCGGCATGCCAAAAAAATACAGTGAAATGCGTTAGTGCAAAAATACATAAAATTCATGAGAATACTTTGGAGAAATACTTACAGCGCTATAAGATAATTTCCGGAGGATCACGAAGCTGAAAAAGGCGACGTCTGAGCAACACCACAGTGTAAAATACACTGTGGCCGTGGGTCACAAATACCCATTTTTCAACGGAGACAAACGAAGACCCCAAAATGGTAGGGTAGGGCCTAGAGAGGTCGGTGAAGCCAATGGTGGTGGTGGTTTGCCGTGGATGACGGCGCAAATGGTGGTTTAAGGCCAAAAATGTACAAATCGGAAATGGACTTGGTGGGGCTTCACCGGTGACGGATCGGAGCTGGGGTTGGGTCCAAAGGGTTGCCAAGAGGTCGGGGATGAAGTGGTAGGAAGATGGTGGCCAATGGCGGTGCGACGGCGGCGCAACGGCGGAAAGAGTGCCGCGGCTTCGTGGGTCTCGTGGGGGCTAACGGCGGCACGAACGGCGGTGATATTGGTGGGGTAGGACGGCCGGCAGCTGAGGAATGCAAGGGACCGGGCGGTGAGAGTCACCGCCGGCTCGATGGCGGCGGGCTGGGTGGAAGCCGAAGTCGCACGGGAGAGAGGGAGAAGCAGCTTGCGCGGGAAGAAGGAGAAATAAGGAGGAAGAAAAAGAAAAGAAAGAAAAGAAAAGGAGGAAAAGAAAAAGAGGGAAAAAGAAATGAGGTCCAATCCTCATAACTTGGGTTACGAAATTGATCCAACGGAAACGATTTTAAAACCACAAATTAAATAAAATAATTTAAACGTAATGGTAAAGTCAATTTGAAATAATTAAATCTCACAGTAATTAATTTAAATATTAAAAGCAATTTAAATACATAACAATAAATAAATATTAAGAAAGCACATAAAAATAATTTTCACCAAATTAAAAATCATAAAAATAACCCAATTAAAATCCAGTAATTTTAAAACAAGAGAATAATTTTTTTGAATAACATAAAAATAATCCTTCAATAAAAATACACTAAAATACGGGGTGTTACATGATTAGACTCTTGATAGTGTTTATCCCATGAATTAAGATTTTTTTTATAGAAAGCCGACGATTAATGAAAATACAATGGATAAGAGTTGGATGCTGTTGGGAGATAGACTTGGGCGAGACTATAAGAAGTATACACAAGGGGTGAAGTTTTTTATAGAGTTTGCTCGTATGAGTGTTGACAGTTGATGATTTATAAGATGTCCTTGCAAGAAGTGTAAAAATCGTAGTTCTTATAATTTGGTGGTAATGGAGGAGCATTATTTGTAAATCAAATCGATCCTAAATACTCACCTTGGGTCTTACATGTCGAACCATTTCCTAAAAAAATTAGATTTAGCAGCCAGTCCAATCAAATGGAAGAAGGTAACGACATAACATGGATGACATAAATGTGGATGCTTCTGATTACAATAATGATAATGGAGAGGATATGATTGAGATGTTAGGCTATCTGGGTGCAGGAATATTTGGGACAAGAGAGGGAGAAGGAACAACTACACAATCATTTGAAGGAAATGGAAACTTTGGAAGACTGTGGGAGGATGCACAACAAGAACTGTAAGAGGGGTGCACCCGTCATAGCAAGTTATTTTTAACGGTGAGGTTGCTTCATATTAAGTCTATTTGTTGTATTTCTGCAAAGGTCATCGACATGTTGCTAGAATTATTTAAAGTGGCTCTCACTTAGGATAAGGTAGTACCTTGTAAGTTTTATGAAGCGAAGTAATTGAAGCGAGGGTTAGGATTTGATTACAATATCATCCACGCTTGTAAAAATGATTGTGTTCTCTTCTGGGAGCAATATGCGGAATCTGATTCATGTCCAGTGTGTCATGAAAATTAGGGGTGTAACCGGTCCGGTTCAGTTTGGGACAAAATCTAGGACTAAACCGGTATGTACCGGTTTTGTATTTTTCAAAACTGATTACGCACCGGTTACTCTCCTAAATCGATACTTCCGATTTTTGGTCCGGTCCGGTCCGGTTCGATTTTCTGATTTTTTTAAACTGTAAGTTTCACAATTTGTCATAAAAATTTGTTTATTAAAAAAAAAAAAAAACTGATTTTAAAAAAGTTGTTTTATACTTTTATTAATATATTAGACTATATAATAGTATTAATATTAGACTATTGGTATAGTTATAAGTTATATATTAGTATTAGTTATAAACTTTTAGTAAAAACTTGTAGTATTAATTATAAGTATAACTATAGCCATTAGTCTATATTAAACTAATAGTATTAGTTATAAACTTTTAGTGATTTAGTATTAACATTTTATGTAATAATTTATAAATTATAATATATATATATTATATATAAAAATTTCACATTTTTTTTTAAAGAGCCGAAAGCCACTCAACACGCAGCCCCATCCCAATTTTATTGAAGAAAACCTCACTTATGGCAGTGGAATACCGTGGAACAACAAAAATATATCCAACACCAAAAAAAACCAACAAACCCAACCCCCAACAACCATGGAAAACTAAAGATAACTTTGAAACCATTACTTCCTTATGGAAGGACATCCCAAAGCATCTAACCTAATAATGCCCCTCAATAGCTTCAGTATACACTCACCACGTAAAAAAATCCTATTGAGACCCTCCTCACCTTTCCTTGCCAAAAAATCCGCTGCTTTGTTACCTTCTCTAAATTGATGCACCACTAAGAATTGAAATCCATCTAATTCTTGAAGGAGAGAGTCCCAATAATCCTAAATGTAACACCCCGTATTTTAGTGTATTTTTACTGAAGGTTTATTTTTATTTATTCAAAAAAATATACTCTTATTTTAAAATTGGTTGGATTTTTAGTGAGTTTATTTCTATGATTTTAATTTGGTGAAAATTATTTTTATGTGCTTTCTTAATATTTATTTATTGTTATGTATTTAAATTTCTTTTAATATTTAAATTAATTACTGTGAGATTTAATTATTTCAATTTGACTTTACCATTACGTTTAAATGATTTTATTTAATTTGTGGTTTTAAAATCATTTCCGTTGGATCATTTTCGTGACCCAAGTTATGAGGATTGGACCTCATTTCTTTTCCCCTCTTTTTCTTTCCTCTCCTTTTCTTTTCCTTCTTTTTTCTTTTTCTCCTTATTTCCTTCGGTCTTCTTTCTTTCCCGCGCGACCCAACTCTCTCCTCTCTCCCGTGCGACTTCGGCTTCCACCCAGCCCGCCGCCGTCGAGCCGTCGTGGTCGACACCGCCCCCTCCATTCGGTTCCTCTGCCGCCGGCGACCTTACCCCACCAACCTCACTTCCATCCAAGCCGCCGTTAGCCCCAACGAGACCCACGAAGCCGCGGCACTCTTTCCGCCGTTGCGCCGCCGTCGCACCGCCATTGTCCACCATCTTCCTACCACTTCATCCCCGACCTCTTGGCAACCATTTGGACCCAACCCCGGCTCCGATCCGTCACCGGTGAAGCCCCACCAAGTCCATTTCCGATTTGTACATTTTTGGCCTTAAACCACCATTTGCGCCGTCATTCACGGCAAACCACCACCACCATTGGCTTCACCGACCTCTCTAGGCCCTACCCTATCATTTTGGGGTCTTCGTTTGTCTCCGTTGGAAAGTGGGTATTTGTGACCCACGGCCACGGTGTATTTTACACTGTGGTGTTGCTCAGACGTCGCCTTTTTCAGCTTCGTGATCCTCCGGAAATTATCATATAGCGCTGTAAGTATTTCTCCAAAGTATTCTCATGAATTTTATGTATTTTTGCACTAACGCATTTCACTGTATTTTTTTGGCATGCCGGACTGAGTCCGAGGAGTACGGGGGTCGGATGGATTTATGATTGGAGTTGTTGGTTTGATTGGATTGGATTGGTTATTGGTTATTGGATTGATGGGTTTTGGATTGGTTGGTTCATGTACATTTCATGGTTCCATGCATGATCATGTTTGTAAAGGAAAACTGGGTTTTCGTGTATTGCATTCATGTTCATGTGTTTATGAAAACTGGGTTTTCATGTGAATGATTTGTTGGGTGCGTGTGTATCACGAACCCCAAGCCGAGATGGGGTATTATCTCGGTGGAGCTCTTCTGGTTACTCGGGAGCGGAATAAACTAAGTAACATCTCCTGGATTGTCGCTGGGCGACAATGGGATCGGACGAGAGATTCGTGCCGACTCCGTGGTCCTTCTGCTGGCGGGGACTAGAGGATGTCTGGCCATGTACGCGCTGGCGCGAAACTGGGCATCGCTCGTTGCGTAGTGAGTGCTCGACCATGTACGCGCTGAGCACGGAACTGGGCATCGCTACGAAGCCAGGACGTGTGGATGGTCCCTAGGGGAGGCCATGGTGCATAGGGTATTGACGGATTAAATGGACTATTTTCTGGGAAAATAGCGTGTGTTGGATTTTGTGTAATTCATTTTCTGGGAAAATGTTTTACGGATTATTTTTGGACCAAATGGGATTTTGGCGTGTGTTGGAAAGTTAATCATTTTCGGGGAAAATGATATTTTGAGGAAAATGCATATTTCTTCATATGCATGCATGTTGGTGGCATTAATGTATTTTTATTCCTGAGTATATTTTTTGGGTTATACTTACCTGCGGTACCATTCTGTGGTAACGCAGATTTTGATGCAGATGAGGAGGAGGAGGGTGAGCCGGAGGAGACAGCTCCGCCCGAGGAGTGATCTGGGATCACTGGTTATTGTTATTTTATTTTACCCTTCTGTATTTTCTGAACATGTGTTAACTTTATTTTTGGATGACTGTATAACTGCTTTTAAAACTTTACTGATGTTTACTTGTATTTAAATTCTGGTACTTAGTTGACTAATCCGCTGCGTTGTTGTTGTACACCATTGCATGTACACACACTTGGCACGTTCGTTGGGATGTGTGACCGTGTTGTCATCATCCCGGCGTCTCGATTCCCGTGTTTTCCTCTACATGGGGGTCGGGGGCGCCACAGGTGGTATCAGAGCAGTTCGGCTCTGGGTAAAACCACATGTCCCATAGGTGCAGTACCAGAAAGTTTTAAAAGTTGTGATTTGAAAATTATTTAATTTAAAGTTTGTGGTTTTATTGGTTTTATTTAGTTATTGTATATTACTTGTTTGTTTATTTATTTTATTGATTTATTTTATGGTATGTTATTTTATTGTTTTAATCATTTTATTGTGAGCTACTTCATTGATTTTATGCATTTTGTCGTATGCTATTTTATGTATGAAATTTTATTTGATATGATTTGATTTTGTTTTGTTTTGTTTTGTTCGGAATTGAAAGGCGGGTTAAGGATTATGCTATAACAGGAAGATAGTATGACTGAGAAGGCCATTGTTAGGCTTGAATATTTGATGTAGTAGGCTTGAACTCTTGGTGATTGGTTTGTTTTAATATCGAGGCTCGAACATCATGGTTGTGAATAGTTATTGTGATTATCTTTAGGAATTAATTGTGACTTGAGGTCACCTAGGAATTTAAATTTTTGAGGTTATACTTTCTTTTGGAAATTGAGCATCCAGTTGGTTGAATTAAGGACATTGTTATTTAACTGGAAGAGAGATTGTTGGGACATCATGTATGGTGTATGATAAGATCTTCGAAGTTGAACCTTAGGTATCAATAGTGGATAAGATGATCAAGTATGCGGTTAATAAAGCATTAGGATCCTTGGGTGCTTTGCAATGACTTTTGGTGGATTGAAGATTTGAGCAGTATGGTTTGCCTTGAGGTTTAATAGTGATGTACTATTGAAGGAACTAGTTGTGTTAATGCTAGCTTGTAGGAGTAGAGATAAGTGGATGAGTTACCAAGAAGGTTTTGATAATGTTTTGGTGTAGATGTTGTTCAGAATGTAAGTGATGAGCTTTTGGGTTTAGATTGTCAGGTAGAAGTTTATAGGCGCTCTTGTTGGTTGGTTGGGTTGGAAATCGAGCCTTTTAAGGTATGTTCCTTATCGTAGATGAGGTGGATGTATTTTGGGTTGAGATTGCTTATTTTCAATTTGGGAAGCTGAGGTTGTTTGAGTTTGGGTTTCTGTCAATGATCATGGATGTATTTTATGGAATTGATTTTGATTAAGGCTGCGAGAGTTAATTGAGGAATTTGAGTTATAATTCGTGGTTTTTGGAAAGGGAGTATTTTTCTACCAAGATGTGATAAGAGTTTTTGGTCAATAGGAATGGAGCCACCTTGTACTCGATGGTGTTAGTTTCATGAGGACATAAGTTTTATGCATGTGGCGAATATCAGAGTGCGCAGCAGAAGCGTGGTATTTTTGTTGTAGTCAGGAGTTCAGATTGTGCTGATTTGAGGAATTAGTAGTGACTCGAATTTTGAGAAAATACTTGTAATTGGAGATTAATCATTTGATTCTGCAATTTGTTATTAATGGTTAACTTTGGAAGTGGTTATTAGGTTACCAAAAGTAGAATTCAATGGAGGTTTAGAAGTTGTAGCATAGGTGTTGATTGATGTTGGCGGCTATAGTTTTTGCTCTTAAGATTTGGCGGCATTATCTGTATGGTGAAGCCTGTGAAGTTTATACTGATCACAAGAGCTTGAAGCATCTGTTTACTCAGAAGAATCTCAATATGAGACAGAGACGGTGGTTAGAGTTGATTAGCGACTATCAATGTGAGATCAAGTATCATCCAGGAAAGGCGAATTTAGTCGCTGATGCTTTGAGTAGGAAATCTCAACAAGTGGATGAAGCAGAGTCATCAGATCTGGACTCTCTCCTTTGTGGAATGAGGAGACTTCTTATCAAGAGTTCACAGCAAGAGGAATTGTTATCGTCAGTCTTGGATGTCCGAGTAGTGGATTTTGAAGAATTGAAGACTCTTCAAAGAAGGGATCCTAAGTTGTTAGCTATCAAGAAAAGAGTCAGGAAGTCTAGAGGACCCCTGCATTATAGCTTGGATAAGGATGGTATTCTTCGGTTTCGGGATCGTAGAGTGATTCCCCGAGATTCTGAATTTAAAGAGCGGATTTTGGCAGAAGCCCATGCGGCTCCTTATTCAGTTCATCCAGGAAGCACGAAAATGTATCGAGATTTAAAGAGGAATTTCTGGTGGGGAGGAATGAAGTTGGACATCGCTTTGTTTATTGAGAAATGTGACACGTGTCGTCGAGTAAAGGCTGAGCATCAAAGACCTGCTGGTAGACTTCAACCTCTCCCTATTCCTGAGTGGAAGTGGGATGATATTTCTATGGATTTTGTTGTGGGTTTGCCGAGGACTCCTAGTGGAAAGAACTCAATTTGGGTGATTGTTGATCGGTTGACCAAGAGTGCCCATTTCTTGCCTGTTAATAATACTGACTCTTTGGGTAAGTTGACTCGGTTATATGTCAAGGGGATAGTGCGTTTGCATGGAGTACCCAAGAGTATCGTGTCAGATCGGGACCCGCGGTTTACGTCCCATTTTTGGAAGAGCTTGCAGGCGGCTTTAGGCACTAAGTTGAAGTTTAGTAGTGCATATCACCCTCAAACAGACGGTCAATCAGAGTGTACTATTCAGACTCTGGAGGATATGTTGCGGTCTTGTGTCATAGGATTTCAAGGAAGTTGGGAGAATCATCTACCGCTTATTGAATTCTCTTATAATAACAGTTTTCATTCTTCCATCCAGATGGCCCCGTATGAAGCTTTGTATGGAAGGAAGTGTAGATCACCCTTGTGTTGGGATGAAGTTGGCGAGAGTAAAGTAATTTGGCCTGAGATAATTCAAGAAATGAAGGATCAAGTTCAGTTTATAAGGACTAAAATGGCAGAAGCGCAAAGTCGCCAGAAGAGTTACGCAGATACAAGAAGAAGAGACTTATCCTTTGAAGAAGGTGATTGGGTTTATCTTAAAGTCTCTCCTATGAAAGGTGTTAAGCGCTTTGGTAAGAAAGGAAAGCTTAGTCCAAGATATGTTGGCCCTTTTCAGATCGTAGAGAAAGTTGGGCTTATTGCTTATAGAGTTGCCTTGCCGGATTATTTTGGGGATGTTCATGATGTGTTTCATGTGTCTTCGTTGAAGAAGAGTTTTGGACAGCAAGAGCCACGTTTTGTTGACCCTGAACGCATTCAACTTCAGCCTAACCTTACTTATGAAGTTGCCCCGACGCAGATTGTAGATTGGAAAGAGCAAAGATTAAGGTCCAAGACAGTACCTATGGTGAAAGTGTCATGGGGTGATCCGTTGGCTCAAGATTTCTCTTGGGAAAGAGAAGCTGACATGAGGGAGCATTATCCTTACTTGTTTGTTTGATTTTGGTGGTATGTTCTTAAGTATGCTCTCGGTTGAATCTTGATCCTGTCTTAGTTTAATGTTTGACCTTGCTAATTTCGAGGACGAAATTTTTTTTTAAGGGGGGGAGGATGTAACACCCCGTATTTTAGTGTATTTTTACTAAAGGTTTATTTTTATTTATTCAAAAAATTATACTCTTATTTTAAAATTGGTTGGATTTTTAGTGAGTTTATTTCTATGATTTTAATTTGGTGAAAATTATTTTTATGTGCTTTCTTAATATTTATTTATTGTTATGTATTTAAATTACTTTTAATATTTAAATTAATTACTGTGAGATTTAATTATTTCAATTTGACTTTACCATTACGTTTAAATTATTTTATTTAATTTGTGGTTTTAAAATCATTTCCGTTGGATCATTTTCGTGACCCAAGTTATGAGGATTGGACCTCATTTCTTTTCCCCTCTTTTTCTTTCCTCTCCTTTTCTTTTCCTTCTTTTTTCTTTTCTCCTTATTTCCTTCGGTCTTCTTTCTTTCCCGCGCGACCCAACTCTCTCCTCTCTCCCGTGCGACTTCGGCCTCCACCCAGCCCGCCGCCGTCGAGCCGCCGTGGTCGACACCGCCCCCTCCTTTTGGTTCCCCTGCCGCCGGCGACCTTACCCCACCAACCTCACTTCCATCCAAGCCGCCGTTAGCCCCCACGAGACCCACGAAGCCGCGGCACTCTTTCCTTCGTTGCGCCGCCGTCGCACCGCCATTGGCCACCATCTTCCTACCACTTCATCCCCGACCTCTTGGCAACCCTTTGGACCCAACCCCAGCTCCGATCCGTCACCGGTGAAGCCCCACCAAGTCCATTTCCGATTTGTACATTTTTGGCCTTAAACCACCATTTGCGCCGTCATCCACGGCAAACCACCACCACCATTGGCTTCACCGACCTCTCTAGGCCCTACCCTATCATTTTGGGGTCTTCGTTTGTCTCCGTTGAAAAGTGGGTATTTGTGACCCACGGCCACAGTGTATTTTACACTGTGGTGTTGCTCAGACGTCGCCTTTTTCAGCTTCGTGATCCTCCGGAAATTATCATATAGCGCTGTAAGTATTTCTCCAAAGTATTCTCATGAATTTTATGTATTTTTGCACTAACGCATTTCACTGTATTTTTTTGGCATGCCGGACTGAGTCCGAGGAGTACGGGGGTCGGATGGATTTATGATTGGAGTTGTTTGGGTTGGTTTGATTGGATTGGTTATTGGTTATTGAGGAATGTGGATTTGTGTTGGTACATGTGCATATCATTATTTCATGCATGATCATGTTTGTAAAGGAAAACTGGGTTTTCGTGTATTGCATTCATGTTCATGTGTTTATGAAAACTGGGTTTTCATGTGAGAATGGAATTTGGGTGCGTGCGTATCACGACCCCAAGCCGAGATGGGGCATTATCTCGGTGGAGCTCCTCTGGTTACTCGGGAGCGGAATAAACTGAGTAACGTCCCCTGGATTGTCGCTGGGCGACAATGGGATCGGACGAGAGATTCGTGCCGACTCCGTGGTCCTTCTGCTGGCGGGGACTAGAGGATGTCTGGCCATGTACGCGCTGGGCGCGGAACTGGGCATCGCTCGTTGCGTAGTGGGTGCTCGGCCATGTACGCGCTGGGCGCGGAACTGGGCATCGCTACGAAGCCAGGACGTGCGGATGGTCCCTAGGGGAGGCCATGGTGCATAGGGTATTGACGGATTAAATGGACTATTTTCTGGGAAAATAGTGTGAGTTGGATTTTGTGTAAATCATTTTCTGGGAAAATGTTTTACGGATTATTTTTGGGCCAAATGGGATTTTGGCGTGTGTTGGAAAATTATCATTTTCGGGGAAAATGATGTTTTGAGGAAAAATGCATATTTCATCATATGCATGCATGTTAGTTGTATTAAATGCATTTTATTCCTGAGATTATTTTTGGGTTATACTTACCTGCGTTACCATTCTGTGGTAACGCAGATTTTGATGCAGATGTGGAGGAGGAGGGTGAGCCTGAGGAGACGGCTCCGCCCGAGGAGTGATCTGGGATCACTGTTTATTGTTATTTTATTTTACCCTTCTGTATTTTCGGGACATGTGTTAACTTTATTTTGGATGACTGTATAACTGTATTTAAAACTTTACTGATGTTTACTTGTATTTAAATTCTGGTACTTAGTTGACTAATCCGCTGCGTTGTTTTTGTACACCGTTACTTGTACACACACTGGCACTTCGTTGGGATGTGTGACCGTGTTGTCATCATCCCGGCGTCTCGATTCCCATGTTTTCTCTACATGGGGGTCAGGGGCGCCACACTAAAGATACCATAAATTACAACCTCGCTTCTTCACCCAATCAACCACTACCTTAGAATCACACTACAAAATAACATTTAGACAATTCATCTCTTTACAAAGCCGGACCCCCTGAAGTAAGGCTCTTAACTCAGGCTCATTGTTTTTTTCGAACCCATAGTGAGCAGAAAATCCTGTTGTCATCCGCCCCCTATGGTCCTGCAACACACCACCCCCACCACAATTCCCTGGATTACCACAACAACTTCCATCCACATTTAATTTCCACCATCCCACAGGTGGTTTTAACCAAACAACTTGCAGTGGATTACGCGCTACCTATTCCTGAATATTCATATCCAAGATTCCAAAGCCTTCAAGACCTGTGCATCAACTTTGGAGACCTTCTTGGCATGCAAACCATTTACCAAAACACCTAGCCATATTCGAACAGCTCTCCAAATTTCCATAGCACTGGAATGAACTCCCTCCATCCTGGCTTGACAGCGTCGACGCCATAATTCCAAGTAATAACACTTGGTAACAGGCCCACTAAAATGCCCTTCTGCATTCCTCATTTTGCACATGCCATCCAAGCCTCCACCTGATGCCCCCAGGTCCTAGTTTGTACACCAATGCCCAGTGCCAGTGAAGCACAACGCCAAACCTGCTCTGCAATCTCCCCAGTAGCAAGCACATGATCTAAAGTTTCGGTCTGTGGTAGATGACAACAGTTACACTTTGAAGCCATAACAACTCCACGGAACTGCACCTTAGTGTCCGTCGCTAATAAATTAAAACGTGCCCTCCACATGCAAACTGTTTGGCAAATATTTACTCCATATCCAATCCATCCAACCATGATAAACTCCTCTCACTCGGATTAACTCCCATGCGCTGGCTATTGTAAACTCTCCCCCAAAGTAGGTTTCCAGATCAAAATATCTTGCCCAGTGCGCCCTGCACCAATTTCCCTCATCACCTCCTCCGCCAACTCCTCCCCAATTAGCTACTGGAGCATGTCACCGTCCCAAGTATTCCCAACCCACACATCTTTAATTTTTAATGAAGGTGTACCAACTACCCCCACCAAATTGCATAAAGTGCCATTCGAAAACCACCTATCAAACCAGAAAGACGAATTCCCCTCTCTCACTCTAACTTTGGAAGCCTCACAGAAATCATGCATAACTGAGACTATAGAGCTCCAAATTCTCGAATTGTTGTTTCGAGCTACCATCAACGAAGCATGTTGTCCTCTTCCGTACTTTGATGCCATGAACCGAGTCCACAATGAGTCCACTGACAAAATACGCCAAGTCAATTTCATATGCATCGCTTTTTGAATTTCTAGAAAATTCCTCAAACCCAACCCACCCTCTTCCGTTGGCCTACTGATCCGAGACCATGCACACCACTTCATTTTTGCTTTCCCATTCTTCTCTCCCCAAAAAAAAGTGGCTAGAATTGAATTAATATTTTTAGAGCATTGCTATTCATAAGCCCATACACCACACACCATAATTTTTTTTATTTTTTTAAAATTTTTTTAAAATTTTTTTTGGTTTTATTATTCTTAAAATAATTAAATTATTTTATTCATAATTCATATACCACACATTTAATAAGAGAATAAAATTAAAAAATTATAAAAATGATGGTGTGTGGTGTATGAGGCTTAGGAATATAATTTTTCATATTTTTAACCACAACTTAAGGGACGTTCATCACAACCAAACAGTGGGAAGCCATACTAGAAAGTACATAATTAAGTAGAACCAAACACCCCCCTTGCGACAGAAGCCTTGCCTTCCACCCCGCCACCTTAGCCCGAAATTTCGCAACCAAATGATCGAGGTGAACAGCTTTCAAGCGTCCACAAACCAGCGGAACTCCCAAATACATGACGAGGAAATTACCAGATCCAAACCCCGTAAGACGTACCAACCCACGCTGCCTCGCAGCACTAATTTTTGGCGAGAAAAAAATGGCCGACTTCTCTTTACTAACCCGCTAGCTAGACCAAAGCTCGTAGCATGATAAAGTAGACCCCAGCCATCTTAGAGATCTTTTTCGCCATTCAAAAAAATCATAATATTATCTACATATAACAGATGAGACACCAACGGTGCCCCTCTAGGATGATAGTACTTCCCAATACGACCCTCCTCAAATTCTTTCCAAATAAGCCGTGAGAACACTTCTTGCATCAAAATAAATAAATAAGGCGACAAAGGGTCACCTTGCCATAGGCCTCTCTTGGACTATAAGACCTATTCATCATCACCGAATACCAAGGGGACACCACACATTCCTTCACCGAGCTACAAAATTTTTCTGAAAAACCAAAGCTAGATAGAACATTTAATAAAAAATCCCAATGCACCCTATCATATGCCTTTGCCATATCCAACTTAACCATCACATTGCCTCCAACTGTCTTTCTCTTCAACGCATGAACCATCTCTTGAGCAAGAGTTATGTTTTCGAAAATACTACGACCCGGAATAAATGCCCCCTGTTCAGCTGAAATGTGGGCATTTATTAATATATTAATAAATTTATAATTATACATAATATATATAACTTATATATATTAATATATATATATAATATTTTGTATAAAACTTATATATACAATAATACAAATATTATTTTTTATATATATTTTTTATCAACCGGTCCGGTCCGGTCCGGTCCGAAAAATCCTAAAACTGGAACCGGCCAGGTTTCACATTCTAAGAACCGATCCAGACCAGTTTTCCGGTTTGAATTTACACCCCTAGTCAAAACGGACATCCGATAAGCATAATGTACTCCAAAAAGTGTTAAGACATTTTCCATTGATTCCTTGACTTCAAAGATTGTTTACAACCTGGTTGACTACGAAAGATATGCCTTGATATCACATCGAAAGAGTCCAAAATGAAAGTTTCATCTTGCATCCTACATATTTCTTACAATGGAAGAAATTTGACGTAGAGTATCCATGGTTTGCCAAAAAACCTCACAATGCACGTCTTAGTTTAGCAACGGATGGTTTTAATCCTTGTGGCAACATGAACACTTCTCATAGTACTTGGTCTGTCATATTAATGCCCTATAACTTGCCACTTGGGAAGTGTATGAAGGATCCGTATTTTATGATGACTCTATTGATACTAGGGCCAAGGTCACCAAAGAACAAATTAGATGTATATCTGCAACCACTGATTGCAGAGTTGAAAGAGTTGTGGAATTAGGGTGTCAGTACATATGATGAGGCGTCGTTGCAGGAATTCAAGACGCATGCTGCAGTGATGTGGACAATAAATGATTTCTCAGCATACGGAAACTTGTCTAGGTGGAGCACAAAAGGTAAAATGGCTTGTCCTGTTTGCAATAAAGATACCCAGTCTTAGTGGTTGACAAATGGTAGGAAATTATGTTTCGGGGACACTGTTGATATTTACCACATGATCATAGATGACGTTCAAATATAATGATGTTTGATGGAAGGGTTGAGCGCAGGTCACCAGAGTTGTTTGGGATTGATATTATAGCGCGGTTGGGGGATGTTTTGGGAAAGATGCAAGAGTTTGAAAGAGAAAACGACAAGCAGCGGAGTTGAATTGGACAAAAAAAAGTATTTTTTTTGAGTTGTCATACTGGTCTACCTTGACACTACACAACAATCTAGATATTATGCACATTGAGAAAAATATATATGAGAATATATTGAGCACACTGATGTCAATAGAAGGAAAGACAAAAGATACAGCTAACTCTCGTAAAGATTTAAAAGAGTTGGGGATAAGATCGAAGTTGGGGATAAGATCAGAGTTGCATTTGTAAGATAGTGAGTTGTCAGCCTATATGCTCATTGGATGGTATACACTTTCAAATGATGAGAGAAAGAAATTATGTAATTGGTTCATGACAATCAAATTACCCAATAGTTATGCTTCGAACATGTCAAGATGTGTTGGAAGTCATGATTAGAAGATAAATAGTCTTAAAAGTCACGATTGTCATGTATTTCTGCAACGTCTGTTGCCGGTTGATGAGCGTTGAAAGCTTACTCGAGACGTTTGTACTACTCTCACAAAATTAGGGCTATTTTTCCGGGACATTTGCAATAGAACATTGAATGTTGATGTATTATTAAAAATGGAAGCTGACATTGCAGTGATATTGTGCAGATTGGAGAGTTTGTAAGCACCTTCATTCTTTGATGTAATGGTTCATTTGGCTATCAATTGGCTGTGCACCTACTTTGTGAGGCTTTAGTCGTTGGCCTAATTTAGTATAGATAGATGTATCCTATTAAACGGGTTTTAGGAAAACTTAAGTATCTAAGGGGAATAAAGCTCGTCCGGAAGGTTTGATTGAATAGTCATACATTGAAAATGAGTGGCATACCTTTGGTTCAATGTGCTTCCGTGGGGTTGATACTAGATTTACAGGACTAGATCGAAATTATGAAGGTGGACAAATAGGAGTCTCATCAGCATTTTTCGTATTTCCCCAAACCGTATGTCCCATAAGCGCACAAGGGGACTATGACCTATGTAGGCGAGAGTTTGAAAGAACTCGATGGTATGTCTTGAATAACTGCGTGGAGATTGACTACTACTTGAGGTTAGTGATAATCCTCTAAATCAATAGTATCTTTAAGTTCATGTATAATAATATACTATATCTTGGTACAAATTAATAGTTCACATGAACATGTGTAATGAACATATACAACTACTTCGCACGAATGGTGTAATTGACGTAGAAAAGATGCACAAAGAGGATTTCGCTTCATGGTTTCAACATACGGTATTACTGTAAAAATATCTTATTGTCTACGAATTTCATACCTCTAAACTCCACTTTTTTTTTCCATCTAACATTGATATAACTATAATAAAATTTATTATGTAGGTTATATCGAAATATGGTGAGAATTCAGAAGAAATCTCATCATAATTGTATGCTCTGACACGTGGGTCCATCCAGGCAGGCCATCCAATACTTAGGATGTTTGGTGTGTGGATATAGATTTCACAGAGCTGACAGAGAATGATGTAGGAAAAATCAAAATTGTGGTGTTGTAGCCGAGGGAAGCCATGGGGATGATAACATTGACTTCTACGAAATTGTAGAAGATATCATAACATTAAAGTATGTGGGGGGATATATGGTCTAGCTGTTTAAATATAATTGGTGGAATGTCTCAAATCCTAGTTTGGGAGTGTGTAAAGATGAATATTTTGTGAGTGTCAATACATCTCTTACATGGTATGAGGATGATCCTTTTGTTCTCGCTTGGTAAGTGAATCAAGTTTTTTATTTAAATGATCCAGAGTACGGGAACCCATGGCGGGTAGTGAGAAGTTTGCACCACCAAGAAATGTATATGATTACATTCCAGTGGCAGATGAACCACATGAAAAAGTTGATAGTCCAGCAAATGAATAAGCATATCAAGAAAACAAATCAGACATCAATCTATTTGTTAATCTAAGTCAATATTACATGGTCCCATTGCGTAGAAAAGATGTCCCAAAGTAATTGAGGGTGAAATGCTAGAAGAACATGAATCAATTGAAGTGTCTAGTGAGGATGGGGGTGACTGGTCCAGCAGCACTGATAGTGAATGAATTTCAAACAAATATTTGTGTATGTATCATTCTTATAAATATCTGTAACGTTTGTTCGAATAATAATTTCAAACAGATATGCCTTCCAAACATAAAGCAACACGTGTGCCTCCCCATTCATTACTGATTCTCCGTGTGGTTCACCTGCCATCAATAGTGGGCCAACATACCAGACCCAGAACAAGGTATTTTATCAAATTAAATACCTCATTTAATGCTCTATTTAAGTAATATATATTTGTAAAATAAAAATAATTTAATTAAACTATATACTTTAATTTATGTATATATAGCTATTGTAAGCCAGCGCTGAGGTCGAGGCACTATGAGTGTTGCCTACATAGAGGAAGTAAATAAAGTAGGTAAAATTAAAGTAGATATTCTTGATGATCAGACTGGTGGCTCCGGGGATTCAACAGCTTGGCTTGCTTCTTATATTGGTATGCTTACTCGCACGTATGCATCGATGACTACTTCCTCCTGAGCTAAAGTTCTCCAAGATGTGAAAGACCACATCAAAAATCATTGCCTGGTAATAAGCTACATCCCAAGAAACTAAGTATAACATGTTAATTTAAAGTTACTGTGTATTTATACTAATTGTTTATAATTTTTGAAAACACGAGTTTGAACTTAATTTTGGCCACGAGAGGATCGACTAACGGTTGTGGAACTAATGTTGAATGCATTCCGAAAGTACAAAGATCGATGCCATGCACACTATCAGAAGTTCAGTACTACAACAGAGGCGCACCAAAATCCATTCCAAGCAATGCCACCAAACGAATGAGAAAATGTTTGTGATATGTTTAAAGATCCTGCTTATCAAGTAATTTCGCTGCTATATTTTTTTAATAGTATATGATAGATGTATTAAACATATAGACATAATATTTATTCAGCAACAAAGTACTGTGGTAAAAGTAAATAGATGAAATTTAATAATACACCATCATGCGGGTTCTCGATCTTTTCATCGTTTGTCTAAAAAATGGTAAGTTAGTTTAATCCTCAAAATATTAATATATAATACACTTTTCTTATTTAAGTTCTAATATAGATTTTCTTTTTGCAGGAAGAAGAACGTCCTATTGACTATGATTTAACCCAATTATATGCTAAAACATATAAAAATTGTGATGGTGTTTAGACCAATCCCGAAGTAGAGACAAATTATGTAAGTTTAGGTTTCTTTAATTCCATTGTCTAATAAGATTTTTGTTACTTATACTAACTTTAATGTTTTTTTTTGTAGAACAAGATGATAGCTCTTAAGGAAACTGCTGCGGATCCATCTAATGAATCATTTGTCAACAATGCTCAGATCATTTCTCAAGTTCTTGGATCACGTTATGGATATTTGAGGGGTTTAGGATATTGCGTGAAACCATCCTCAACATCATCATCCTCTTTTAAAGCCAGATCGAAAGACGATAAGACAAATGAAGTAAAGGAAACAACACTTGAGATAGAATGATTGAGGTCTAAGGAAAAAGAGTTGCTGACACGATTAAATCAAGCCGTGGATTTAAAGGCCAAATTAAAAGAGAACATGCAGAAGAGGTTTGAGTTGAATAAAAAAAAATGTTTGAACAGTGGTAGTCAATAATGTCCCAAAACTCTATACCACCACCACAATCTTAAAATTTATTTTTTCTTTAATTTTCTTTCTATTATGATGTTCCAAAAAATTTGAACAATTGTTATATTTGAATTACAATTTGTGTAATATTAGTATGGTATTTTTAATTAAATGTTGTTCTGTATGATTAATATCATTTTATCGGTAAATAACCGATTGAACGGTAAATTAAATTAGCATTTATAAATCCATTCGAACTAAAAAAGACCTTCGTTCAAACAATAAAATATTTATTCGAACAATATTAATATGCAAAACCCCGTTCGAATGGACAGAATTTTTGAAAATAAAGTCTGTTCGAACAGACAGAATTTATGTTCGAACACAAGTCATTTGAAAAATTTATTAGTTTGAACGTATAAAATCTATTCGAACACTCTATCAATTCGAACAGGATCAAATATGGTCATTAGTTCGAATCAAAATTTCTTATAGTTCAAAAGGTATGTGTCGGTTCGAACTGATAGGATTCCATTCGAACGGTTTTTTGAGACAAAAATGGTTCGCCTAAAAAAAAAAGACCGTTCGAATGGTTTCTTGGTTCCGCCCAATTTCGTCCCTAAAAATTATTTTTTGTCTACAAAAACCTTTTGAGACAGGCTTTTCAAGACAAAATAGAAACAATTTTTTCGTCTCCAACATTTTGGGACAAAAATTGGGTTCTTTGTGACAAAATTATTTGTCTAAAAGAACCAAATCTCTTGTAGTGATATGATGCACATCAAAACTTATAAACTTGTTAAAGTCAAGTATATCCTCCCAAATATTCACATACGTACTAGGGGAGTTTTTTCTTATTTATGTACCAATTAACTACCAGCAATACATCCAACTCAACAGGTTCCATTATTGACCCTTTTCTTTTTCTTTTCTTTTTTTTTTTTATAAAGAGCCGAGAATCATCTGTCCACGAGTGACCCCGTCCCGATTTTATTAATAATCCCTCACTTATGGTGGAGGAAAACCGTGATTACATACCAATACCTGGAGATACAATATAAAGTTTCGAAACCAGGTTTCAAAAAAGCCTAGTTTATGCTATCCAAAAAACAAAAGGACATTACAGACAAAAAAAAAAAAAAAAAAGCAATAAATCCTCACCTGCAAAAAAAACCGTTAGCCCAACAAATATAAACAATAAAAGCTTACCAAACCAACACAACAACCAAACAGCACATGAGTCTTAAGTTCTTAACTCTGACAGCACCATAAAGATGGTAAACCAAGTTTATCCAATCGAATTAATTCTCGAAGGATCCTAGGCAAATCTTCAACAAAAGTCCATTCCATATTTAGACCAGCCGCCCCACTCTGAGCCAACCAGTTAGACACTTTGTTACCTTTCCTATAAACGTGCCGAACTACACAAACCATTGAATCCATAAGAACAAGTGTATCCTCCCAAAAATCTTCCAAATATCATACTCCACATCTCCACCTATTCTACCAAGAGATTACCACTTGAGAATCTAATTCTATTTCCACAAAATTAATCCCTATAT
Source organism: Juglans regia (assembly GCF_001411555.2). Taxonomy (NCBI): domain Eukaryota; kingdom Viridiplantae; phylum Streptophyta; class Magnoliopsida; order Fagales; family Juglandaceae; genus Juglans; species Juglans regia. The sequence continues at coordinate 22,154,800 of NC_049903.1, forward strand.
TTTTACACGCTTTAAGACCCTGCATCAGAGCTAACAACTCAGCTTTATTATTAGAACCAAAACCAATATAAGAATTAAAAGCATGAACCAAGTGGCCTTGATCATTTCTAATAATACCACCCACCCCTGAAGATCCTAGGTTTCCTAGGCTACAACCATCTGTATTCAATTTAAACCACCCTTGAGCAGGTTTTTGCCAAGCCATAATCTTTAAAAACTGCCTCACAGGGACTTTTGACGTAATTTGCAAAGCATGTAAAATCTACAATTCATACCTTGAACATTTCTTAACCTTTTTCATGTCTTGACTAATTGAGCCCATCCAATTTTTAATAGTATACCAAACCACACGAATAGATTGAATGTGCCCCTCCATATGGGCAGAGCATCTTCTACGCCAAAGATGCCAACTAATAATCGACAGAAGTAACCCTATTATTGACCTATTAGGCTAGGTCAACCAAATATTTTATTCATTCCCAACTTAGCCAAATCCAAATCAAATCGCTTTGTCATATCAAACCTTAGGGCTGTTTATCAAAAAGCCCCAGAACATATATATATATATATATATATATGATTGATCAAATTGACCGGAGCCAACCTCATGTTCAGTAGTGGTGGAAGTAGAAATTTTTCTTCAGAAGCCAAATTATATGTATACATATGTACATATGTATGTACTCTACTGGCGTTCTGTTCCAAGTGCAAAATGCAAGAACATGTCATGCTGGGAAAAAGATTACCGGAAGAAAGGTATGGGTTCGGCAACAAGAACCTATTGTGGATGAACCTGTTGTGGGAGAACCGAAGGAAAATATAAATCTACCAGTTGTTGAGGAAAAAGAAGTTGAAGCAAATCAGGATTCTGAGGTAAATCTGGTAAAGGTGATTCCTCCACACCTTTGATTGAGGAGTTGGAAAAGAAAAAAGACCATGGTGAGTCTCCTGATATTGAGGTTCCTGCGGAGGAAATGAATAATAAGGAGGTGGAGAGAAATGACGGACGACTGGAATGGTCTTCTCGGTCGAAGGAGTTGGACACGAATATGAGGGAGGTGGAAGTAGTTCCTTGTACTGAGGAGAGGGAGGTTGATAAATTGCAGGAGGAAGAGGTCTTATTGGAAGAGGGGTCGATGTCTGATCCGAAACTAGAGTTACATGCGGAAGTCTTTCTGTAGGATAAGGAATGTCACACGGAAATAAAGGATGAAGTAGGGAAGAGAAAACACCATAACAGGAAATTTGAGAAAATTAGGAGTTCCAAGAGGGTGATCACTCGTGCCAAAAACTTATCTCAATGACAGGATCAATATTAGTCTTGAATATAAGGGGAATAGGTATTTCTAAGGGACGGTTAAAGAGTTTGCTGAATGAATGTCGACCAAAGGTGGCAGTGCTACTGGAACCATTTCAGTGTGTTGATAAAATTTAGATGTATATGTGGTTGTTTCATTTTGATAAGGTAATAACTAATGAGGAGTTTGGTGGGAAAATCCTGGTATTTTGAAAAACTGAAATGGACGCGCAACTGGTCCGAATGGGAATGCAGTATTTGTCTTTACGTATAGACGACGAGTCTTTACATTTTGTGGGAAATTGTATCTATGCTAAAACACCCCCAAACTTACAACTTTGTTTGTCCTCAAACAAAAAACAAAAAATAAAAGACCACTATAGACTACCAACTTGACCCCATCGAGAAGTTTCATCACTCACCAAGGCATGATCTGAATTAGATATCATCACTAGTCTCTTACTCTTTTAACTTCAAGGATAGCAGGAAAATCAATAAAAAATTTAGCAATTTGTCAAGTAAGAGTTAAGTGTTTACTTCAACCTAAAGTTAAGACCTTGAGTGTGTGTGTGATATAGTCAATTTAACTCCAAACCACCTGCAAACTCGATAAAAGTAGAATAACTAAAATCAGAAGAATTCTCCCAAAACTTGACCGCATAAGTCCAATTTTCAGAAATCCTCTCCACTAATGTAGTCAAACACCAAAATCAGAGATCAAAAGGTCATTAATCAAGGTTATAATGATAGGCCACAGGGTGAGGGCTAAGAAAGAAATTGATATGGAAAATCAAAGCAAATTGGAAAATATTTGGCAGAAAGAACAATGAAAGAGATATCCACATGATTCAAACCATAACTCTTCATCACCTATATGCTCATACTTGATGACAATATTGTTGTTGTAATTAATGAAGTAGTACTAAGTACACCTTTAACAAAATCTGAAGTGATTTGCACTCCACTTACTGAGTTTTCTCTATTTTTTTCCGTCATGATGGATAAATCACTTCTGAATAAAAGACAAACACAGCAATAATACCTTCTTTTTTTTTTTAACCTTCCACCTTTTTCATTCAACCACCTCAATTCTTGTAGCCTTTTCAAATCTTTAACCACTTCCACCCCCATTTTTTTTCGTTCAACTTTTTTTTTTTTTTTTTACACACTTGTATCAAATAGAGCATAATTTCCTTTGAACTAACTTTCTCTTTAAATGTATATTTCCACCACAGTATTTTCTCAAACTGTAAAGGTAAATTCATTGTCTTTCAGGCTTAGAAACGGGAATGGTTAAAGGCTCAAGGGGGCTGACTATGGAAATACACGATGCAATGATGGCATGATAATTAGGACAGCTGAGAAAGCTTTTTGGTTATGGAAAAAAAAAAAAAATTTGCCTAGATCATTTATCTAATATTTGGTGTCAACTAAGATTTTGCCTCAAGGATCCATCAACGAATTCTAGAGCAAAGCAAGATTGAACTTCTCTGACCTAGTTAATTCAACCTCTTCTCTTCATAAGCAAAATGGAATAAAGAAAAAAAAATGACTATGTACTCAATTATGTCAAGGTCAAAGATTTAAATCAAAGTACCCACAAAACTCAGCCTGACGTAAAAGAAATTTTTGAAAATTTTTCTCAATTCCATCCTCAATCACAAATTTCAGAGTCATAGAGAATTTAATCAAACTCAAATACATGCTTGGAAAGAAAATCCAACAACTCAAGACTTATAAAATCACAAAAAAATAAATAATAAATAAATAAATAGCAAACAAGAAGACCAAATGACTATAGGAGTTTACACCCCCAAACTTAAACTAAACAATGTCCTCATTGTAATGCAAAAGTGAGACAGATTGAAGAAATAAAAGGAACTTCCCTGGTTTCATGGTGAATAAGCCGTAATTTATAATTTTCAGTTCTTTATTCATGCTAAATAAATATGTATCAAAATCCAAATTATTCAAATAAATAAAAAAATGAAAAAGATTCTT